>NC_133137.1:32692462-32913072 GCF_048418815.1 Hemitrygon akajei
TTTTACCTTCTTCTAGTCCATTACACTGTGTAATCATTGGATCCGTATAAACAGTTTGCAAGGCAAGCTTTTCACTCTGTGTTGGTACATGTGACAATAACAAACCAATTCCGGTCAGCTGTGTGGAGAGGGGCAGCTTGCTCCATGGACTACTGCCCGCTCTCCACATCGTACTGCCCTGGCTTGCGTATCGTGTAGATGGCCAGCAAACAATGTCCATACACACAGCAAAACAAAGACAATGTACAGCACATCAACTGATCGATGGTCACAAACATCTGGAACTTCTGGAAAAACTGTCTCCCACAAGGACAGATGTATCCACTTACTCATGACATTGAATGGCATTACCGTTGCCAAGTCTCACACCAGGAGACTACTACTGACAAAATGAAAATGGATCAGCCACAGAAATATTGTGCTTTAAGAGAAGGTAAGAGGCTGGTTATCCTTTGGTGACTGACTCCCATCCAGACCAAAGTTTCACCACCATCTACAAGGCATTAGGTTACAAGTGTGACGGAGTACTCTCTGCCTAACTGGATGAGTGTAAAACCAACAATTCCCAAGAAGCCTGTCATCATCCAAGCTAAAACAGACTAACTGGCTTCTCAAACACATCAAACATCAATTCCCTCCATTATCCGCACACAGTAGCTCCACTCTGATTCATTTACAAACCGCACTGCAGTATTTTGTTGTTCTGGCTACTCTGACAGCATCTCTCAAACCCACAATTTCCACCATCAGGAGGGATAAAAGCTGCAGGCACATGGGAACCCCACCAAATGCAGGTTCCCTTTGAAGCCACACACCATCCTGACTTGGAACTACATTGCCATGTAGACTCTCATCATAGCTGGATCTGAATTCTGCAGATCCCTCTCCAACAGCACCGTGAGGTCACACTCAGCGGCCACTTTGTTAGCTACACCTGTATACCTGTTCATTAATGCACATATCTCATCAGACAACCATGTGGCAGCAACTCAGTGCAGACTGGTCAAAATGTTCAGTTGTTGTTCAGACCAAATATCAGAATAGGGTAGAAATGTGATCTAAGCAACTTTGACTGTAGAATGATTGTTGGTGCCAGATGGGGTGGTTGGATTAATTCAGAAGCTTCTGATCTCCTGGGATTTTCAGGCACAAAGGTCTCTAGAATTTACTGAGAATGGGGTGGAAAACATAAAATGTCTCGTGAGTGTCACTTCTGTGGATGAAAATGTCTCATTAATGAGAGAGGTCAGAGGAGAGTGGCCAGGCTGGCTCAAACTGACAGTAACTCAAACAACCACCCATTACAACAGAGCTGTTGAGAAGAGCATCTCTGAGTGCACAACATGTGGATGGGCTACAGCAGCAGAAGACCATGAACATATCAATGTACCTCCTGTACATATTCCATGGAACAAGTACGGTGGCACAGAAAGGCCAATCAGCAATTTCTCAAGGGCTAAAAGGCCGATAGGCATAAAAGTAGAAGTTTTGCCAGTATCAGACAGATACCCAAAATTAATTAAACTGAAAACTGGCTAATTGATTTAAAAGTAGTGTAGTTACCATGAAAGCAACACCGGAAATTATGTGTAATCTATTTGAAGTTAAACACAATTGGTTTCTGGAATCTCGTGTCATAAGAATGAAAGTGTTGTGCTTCCTCAATCTAGCCAAGACATAAAGATGGGCAATTCTACCCAGTTAGAAATAAAACATTCGATACAAATAAGAACCAGGGTCGAGCAACATCACCATCTCCATTATTCGAAACACTGGTGCTCCACAAGGCTGCATCCCCTTCTTTACTTCCTGTACACTCATGACTGAGTGGCCAGATTCTCTTCTATCTCTGTCTACGAGTCTGCAGATGATACTACCGTAGTGGGCCTCCCCTCAAATAACAATGTTAGAGTACAGGAAGGAGATAGGGTGCTCAGAGACATGGAGTCATGGTCATCGATTTCAGTACAGAGGGGCTGGGGGGGTTACGAGCGGTGCACCTGCTCCTGTCTACATCATTGTTGTTCAGGTTGAGGGGAATAAGATCTTCAAGTTCTAAGTCTGACCATCTGATACAACCACGTGATGTCTTGGTCAAGAAAGCTCACCAATGCCTCTAATTCCTCAGGATGCTAAAGAAATTTGGCATGTCGCCACCAATTCTTATCAAATTTGATTGCTACACCATCAAAAGCATTCTGGGAGCATAATGGCTTTCTATGGCAACTGCTCTACATGGGACATCAAGAAACTCTAGAGCAGGTGTTCCCAACCATTTTTAGTGCCATGCTCCTTCCATTAACTGGGGGGTCCCTGATCCCCAGCTTGGAAACCCCTGCTGTAGTGAGTTGTTGACACAGATCAGCACTTCATAGGAACAAGCCTCCTCTCTAGGACTTCTGTCTATTCTTCTCACGGCTTTGGTAAAGTAGCCAGTGTAATACCGCCTACCCCGGCCATTCCATCTTCTCCCCTCTCCCATCGGACAGAAGATACAAAAGCCTGAAAGTACATAACATCAGACTCAAAGACAGCTTCTATTCCACTGTTATCAAACTACCGAATGGATCTCTTGTGCTGTAATATCAACACTTGGCTTCACAATCTACTGCACCTTGTGTGAATCAGGATGGCATCAAACTGTAATGCCTTTTCATATTGTGGCTCAGATTTAGTTGTATTTTCTTAAGTTGAGAGAAATGGTTTTGGGAACAACATAGTGAGTTAGAGGGCAGTTTAGGGTTTAGAGACAGGGATGCAGGACAGTTAGGGTCGGGGCAGTAAATAACAAGTCAGGGGGCAGAAGCCAGTGTTTGGACTCCAGTTTGGAATGCTCCACGGTTGAAAGGCAGCAATCAGAGAGGTCAGGGTGGTGAGTCCCGGGTTGGAGGTGTGTACGTGCTGGAGTCACAAGGAATAGTGAAACCCACTCCACCACCATCCCCACAACCCTGTTGACCACAGACAGTGCAAGTCTGCAAGTTCAAACCCCTGACGCCAGGTAGACAATCTCTGAAGGGCATTCATAATGACTAGGGTCACCTGTCTTGTAAAGACACTGCCCAGAATAAGGCAAAGTGAGCCACTTCCGTAGAAAAATTTGCCAAGAGCACTCATGGTCTTTTCAACATTATAGAAGGTGGCTCATAATAATGATCGTAATTGTAAATAAATCTGAATGAGTACATGTTATGATCCTGCACTTCATTGTTTAGCTGCAATACACCCTTTCGGTAGCTTTTACACTTGGGTGTTAAAACAGTACACTCTACTGTTACTATTTTACCTTCTTCTAGTCCATTACACTGTGTAATCATTGGATCCGTATAAACAGTTTGCAGGGCAAGCTTTTCACTCTGTGTTGGTACATGTGACAATAACAAACCAATTCCGGTCAGCTGTGTGGAGAGGGGCAGCTTGCTCCATGGACTACTGCCCGCTCTCCACATCGTACTGCCCTGGCTTGCGTATCGTGTAGATGGCCAGCAAACAATGTCCATGCACACAGCAAAACAAAGACAATGTACAGCACATCAACTGATCGATGGTCACAAACATCTGGAACTTCTGGCAAAACTGTCTCCCACAAGGACAGATGTATCCACTTACTCATGACATTGAATGGCATTACCGTTGCCAAGTCTCACACCATTAATATCCAGGAGACTACTACTGACAAAATGAAAATGGATTAGCCACAGAAATATTGTGCTTTAAGAGAAGGTAAGAGGCTGGTTATCCTTTGGTGACTGACTCCCATCCAGACCAAAGTTTCACCACCATCTACAAGGCATTAGGTTACAAGTGTGACGGAGTACTCTCTGCCTAACTGGATGAGTGTAAAACCAACAATTCCCAGGAAGCCTGTCATCATCCAAGCTAAAACAGACTAACTGGCTTCTCAAACACATCAAACATCAATTCCCTCCATTATCCGCACACAGCAGCTCCACTCTGATTCATTTACAAACCGCACTGCAGTATTTTGTTGTTCTGGCTACTCTGACAGCATCTCTCAAACCCACAATTTCCACCATCAGGAGGGATAAAGGCTGCAGGCACATGGGAACCCCACCAAATGCAGGTTCCCTTTGAAGCCACACACCATCCTGACTTGGAACTACATTGCCATGTAGACTCTCATCATAGCTGGATCTGAATTCTGCAGATCCCTCTCCAACAGCACCGTGAGGTCACACTCAGCGGCCACTTTGTTAGCTACACCTGTATACCTGTTCATTAATGCAGATATCTCATCAGACAACCATGTGGCAGCAACTCAGTGCAGACTGGTCAAAATGTTCAGTTGTTGTTCAGACCAAATATCAGAATAGGGTAGAAATGTGATCTAAGCAACTTTGACTGTAGAATGATTGTTGGTGCCAGATTGTTGGATTGTCTCAGAAACTCCTCATCTCCTGGGATTCTCATGCACAAAGGTCTTGAGAATTTACTGAGAATGGGGTGAAAAACATAAAATGTCTCGTGAGTGTCACTTCTGTAGGTGAAAATGTCTCATCAATGAGAGAGGTCAGAGGAGAATGGCCAGGCTGGTTCAAACTGACAGTAACTCAAACAACCACCCGTTACAACAGAGCTGTGTTGAAGAGCATCTCTGAGTGCACAACATGTGGATGGGCTACAGCAGCAGAAGACCACGAATATGTCAAGGTACCTCTGGTACATAATCCATGGAACAAATACTGTGGCTCAGAAAGGCCTAACAGCATTTTGTCAAGGGCTGGAATAGATAGGCAAAAGATTATAGTTTTGCCAGTATCAGCCAGATACCCAAAATAAATTAAACCGCAAACTGACTATTTGACTTAAAAGTAATGTAGTTACCATAAAAGCAACACCAGAAATTATGTGTAATCTGTTTGAGGTTAAACACAAGTGGTTTCTGGAATCTTATGTCATAAGAATGAAATTGCTGTGCTTTCTCAATTTAGCCAATACATAAAGATGGTCAATGCTACCCGGTTAGAAATAAAACATTCAATACAAAAATAAATAGGGGTCAAGTAACATTTCCATCTCCATTATTCTAAACATTGGTGCTCCACAAGGCTGCATCCTCAACCCCTTCATTACTCCCTGTATACTCATGTCTTTGTGGCCAGAATCTATTCTAACTCTATCTATGAGTTTGCTGATGATGCCACCGTAGTGGGCCTCTCCTCAAATAACAATGTTGGAGTACAGGAAGGAGATAGGGAGCTCAGAGGCATGGAGTCATGATTATTGACTTCAGAAAGGAGGGGGTGGGGGTGTGTGAGTCGTGCAGCTGCTCCTGTCTACATCAAGGGTGTACAGGTTGGGGGGAAAAGATCTTCAAATTCTAAATCTGACCATCTGATACAACCATGATGATGTCCTGGCCAGGAAAGTTCACCAACGCCTCTAATTCTTCAGGATTCTAAAGAAATTCGGCACGTCTCTGTCACTTTTTATCAAATTTTATTGATACACCGTCAAAAGCATTCTGGGTGCATAATGGCTTTCTATGGCAACTGCTCTACATGGGACATCAAGAAACTCTAGAGCAGGTGTTCCCAACCGTTTTTAGTGCCATGCTCCTTCCATTAACTGGGGGGTCCCTGATCCCCAGGTTGGAAGCACCCGCTGTAGTGCGTTGTTGACACAGATCAGCACATCATAGGAACAAGCCTCCTCTCTAGGACTTCTGTCTATTCTTCTCACGGCTTTGGTAAAGTAGCCAGTGTAATACCGCCTACCCCGGCCATTCCATCTTCTCCCCTCTCCCATTGGACAGAAGATACAAAAGCCTGAAAGTACATAACATCAGACTCAAAGACAGCTTCTATTCCACTGTTATCAAACTACCGAATGGATCTCTTGTGCTGTAATATCGACTCTTGGCTTCACAATCTACTGCACCTTGTGTGAATCAGGATGGCATCAAACTGTAATGCTTGTTCTTATTGGGGCTCAGATTTAGTTGTATTTTCTTAAGTTGAGAGAAATGGTTTTGGGAACAACATAGTGAGTTAGAGGGCAGTTTAGGGTTTAGAGACAGGGATGCAGGACAGTTAGGGTCGGGGCAGTAAATAACAAGTCAGGGGGCAGAAGCCAGTGTTTGGACTCCAGTTGGGAATGCTCCACGGTTGAAAGGCAGCAATCAGAGAGGTCAGGGTGGTGAGTCCCGGGTTGGAGGTGTGTACGTGCTGGAGTCACAAGGAATAGTGAAACCCACTCCACCGCCATCCCCACAACCCTGTTGACCACAGACAGTGCAAGTCTACAAGTTCAAACCCCTGACGCCAGGTAGACAATCTCTGAAGGGCATTCATAATGACTAGGGTCACCTGTCTTGTAAAGACACTGCCCAGAATAAGGCAAAGTGAGCCACTTCCGTAGAAAAATTTGCCAAGAGCACTCATGGTCTTTTCAACATTATAGAAGGTGGCTCATAATAATGATCGTAATTGTAAATAAATCTGAATGAGTACATGTTATGATCCTGCACTTCATTGTTTAGCTGCAATACACCCTTTCGGTAGCTTTTACACTTGGGTGTTAAAACAGTACACTCTACTGTTACTATTTTACCTTCTTCTAGTCCATTACACTGTGTAATCATTGGATCCGTATAAACAGTTTGCAGGGCAAGCTTTTCACTCTGTGTTGGTACATGTGACAATAACAAACCAATTCCGGTCAGCTGTGTGGAGAGGGGCAGCTTGCTCCATGGACTACTGCCCGCTCTCCACATCGTACTGCCCTGGCTTGCGTATCGTGTAGACGGCCAGCAAACAATGTCCATGCACACAGCAAAACAAAGACAATGTACAGCACATCAACTGATCGATGGTCACAAACATCTGGAACTTCTGGCAAAACTGTCTCCCACAAGGACAGATGTATCCACTTACTCATGACATTGAATGGCATTACCGTTGCCAAGTCTCACACCATTAATATCCAGGAGACTACTACTGACAAAATGAAAATGGATCAGCCACAGAAATATTGTGCTTTAAGAGAAGGTAAGAGGCTGGTTATCCTTTGGTGACTGACTCCCATCCAGACCAAAGTTTCACCACCATCTACAAGGCATTAGGTTACAAGTGTGATGGAGTACTCTCTGCCTAACTGGATGAGTGTAAAACCAACAATTCCCAGGAAGCCTGTCATCATCCAAGCTAAAACAGACTAACTGGCTTCTCAAACACATCAAACATCAATTCCCTCCATTATCCGCACACAGCAGCTCCACTCTGATTCATTTACAAACCGCACTGCAGTATTTTGTTGTTCTGGCTACTCTGACAGCATCTCTCAAACCCACAATTTCCACCATCAGGAGGGATAAAGGCTGCAGGCACATGGGAACCCCACCAAATGCAGGTTCCCTTTGAAGCCACACACCATCCTGACTTGGAACTACATTGCCATGTAGACTCTCATCATAGCTGGATCTGAATTCTGCAGATCCCTCTCCAACAGCACCGTGAGGTCACACTCAGCGGCCACTTTGTTAGCTACACCTGTATACCTGTTCATTAATGCAGATATCTCATCAGACAACCATGTGGCAGCAACTCAGTGCAGACTGGTCAAAATGTTCAGTTGTTGTTCAGACCAAATATCAGAATAGGGTAGAAATGTGATCTAAGCAACTTTGACTGTAGAATGATTGTTGGTGCCAGATGGGGTGGTTGGATTAATTCAGAAGCTTCTGATCTCCTGGGATTTTCAGGCACAAAGGTCTCTAGAATTTATAGAGAATGGGGTGAAAAACATAAAATGTCTCGTGAGTGTCACTTCTGTGGATGGAAATGTCTCATTAATGAGAGAGGTCAGAGGAGAGTGGCCAGGCTGGTTCAAACTGACAGTAACTCAAACAACCACCCGTTACAACAGAGCTGTTGAGAAGAGCATCTCTGAGTGCACAACATGTGGATGGGCTACAGCAGCAGAAGACCATGAACATATCAATGTACCTCCTGTACATAATCCATGGAACAAGTACGGTGGCACAGAAAGGCCAATCAGCAATTTCTCAAGGGCTAAAAGGCCGATAGGCATAAAAGTAGAAGTTTTGCCAGTATCAGCCAGATACCCAAAATTAATTAAACTGAAAACTGGCTAATTGATTTAAAAGTAGTGTAGTTACCATGAAAGCAACACCGGAAATTATGTGTAATCTATTTGAAGTTAAACACAATTGGTTTCTGGAATCTCGTGTCATAAAAATGAAAGTGTTGTGCTTCCTCAATCTAGCCAAGACATAAAGATGGGCAATTCTACCCTGTTAGAAATAAAACATTCGATACAAACAAGAACCAGGGTCGAGCAACATCACCATCTCCATTATTCGAAACACTGGTGCTCCACAAGGCTGCATCCCCTTCTTTACTTCCTGTACACTCATGACTGAGTGGCCAGATTCTCTTCTATCTCTGTCTACGAGTCTGCAGATGATACCACCGTAGTGGGCCTCCCCTCAAATAACAATGTTAGAGTACAGGAAGGAGATAGGGTGCTCAGAGACATGGAGTCATGGTCATCGATTTCAGTACAGAGGGGCTGGGGGGGTTACGAGCGGTGCACCTGCTCCTGTCTACATCATTGTTGTTCAGGTTGAGGGGAATAAGATCTTCAAGTTCTAAGTCTGACCATCTGATACAACCACGTGATGTCTTGGTCAAGAAAGCTCACCAATGCCTCTAATTCCTCAGGATGCTAAAGAAATTTGGCATGTCGCCACCAATTCTTATCAAATTTGATTGATACACCATCAAAAGCATTCTGGGAGCATAATGGCTTTCTATGGCAACTGCTCTACATGGGACATCAAGAAACTCTAGAGCAGGTGTTCCCAACCATTTTTAGTGCCATGCTCCTTCCATTAACTGGGGGGTCCCTGATCCCCAGCTTGGAAACCCCTGCTGTAGTGAGTTGTTGACACAGATCAGCACTTCATAGGAACAAGCCTCCTCTCTAGGACTTCTGTCTATTCTTCTCACGGCTTTGGTAAAGTAGCCAGTGTAATACCGCCTACCCCGGCCATTCCATCTTCTCCCCTCTCCCATCAGACAGAAGATACAAAAGCCTGAAAGTACATAACATCAGACTCAAAGACAGCTTCTATTCCACTGTTATCAAACTACCGAATGGATCTCTTGTGCTGTAATATCGACTCTTGGCTTCACAATCTACTGCACCTTGTGTGAATCAGGATGGCATCAAACTGTAATGCCTTTTCATATTGTGGCTCAGATTTAGTTGTATTTTCTTAAGTTGAGAGAAATGGTTTTGGGAACAACATAGTGAGTTAGAGGGCAGTTTAGGGTTTAGAGACAGGGATGCAGGACAGTTAGGGTCGGGGCAGTAAATAACAAGTCAGGGGGCAGAAGCCAGTGTTTGGACTCCAGTTGGAAATGCTCCACGGTTGAAAGGCAGCAATCAGAGAGGTCAGGGTGGTGAGTCCCGGGTTGGAGGTGTGTACGTGCTGGAGTCACAAGGAATAGTGAAACCCACTCCACCGCCATCCCCACAACCCTGTTGACCACAGACAGTGCAAGTCTACAAGTTCAAACCCCTGACGCCAGGTAGACAATCTCTGAAGGGCATTCATAATGACTAGGGTCACCTGTCTTGTAAAGACACTGCCCAGAATAAGGCAAAGTGAGCCACTTCCGTAGAAAAATTTGCCAAGAGCACTCATGGTCTTTTCAACATTATAGAAGGTGGCTCATAATAATGATCGTAATTGTAAATAAATCTGAATGAGTACATGTTATGATCCTGCACTTCATTGTTTAGCTGCAATACACCCTTTCGGTAGCTTTTACACTTGGGTGTTAAAACAGTACACTCTACTGTTACTATTTTACCTTCTTCTAGTCCATTACACTGTGTAATCATTGGATCCGTATAAACAGTTTGCAGGGCAAGCTTTTCACTCTGTGTTGGTACATGTGACAATAACAAACCAATTCCGGTCAGCTGTGTGGAGAGGGGCAGCTTGCTCCATGGACTACTGCCCGCTCTCCACATCGTACTGCCCTGGCTTGCGTATCGTGTAGACGGCCAGCAAACAATGTCCATGCACACAGCAAAACAAAGACAATGTACAGCACATCAACTGATCGATGGTCACAAACATCTGGAACTTCTGGCAAAACTGTCTCCCACAAGGACAGATGTATCCACTTACTCATGACATTGAATGGCATTACCGTTGCCAAGTCTCACACCATTAATATCCAGGAGACTACTACTGACAAAATGAAAATGGATCAGCCACAGAAATATTGTGCTTTAAGAGAAGGTAAGAGGCTGGTTATCCTTTGGTGACTGACTCCCATCCAGACCAAAGTTTCACCACCATCTACAAGGCATTAGGTTACAAGTGTGACGGAGTACTCTCTGCCTAACTGGATGAGTGTAAAACCAACAATTCCCAGGAAGCCTGTCATCATCCAAGCTAAAACAGACTAACTGGCTTCTCAAACACATCAAACATCAATTCCCTCCATTATCCGCACACAGCAGCTCCACTCTGATTCATTTACAAACCGCACTGCAGTATTTTGTTGTTCTGGCTACTCTGACAGCATCTCTCAAACCCACAATTTCCACCATCAGGAGGGATAAAGGCTGCAGGCACATGGGAACCCCACCAAATGCAGGTTCCCTTTGAAGCCACACACCATCCTGACTTGGAACTACATTGCCATGTAGACTCTCATCATAGCTGGATCTGAATTCTGCAGATCCCTCTCCAACAGCACCGTGAGGTCACACTCAGCGGCCACTTTGTTAGCTACACCTGTATACCTGTTCATTAATGCAGATATCTCATCAGACAACCATGTGGCAGCAACTCAGTGCAGACTGGTCAAAATGTTCAGTTGTTGTTCAGACCAAATATCAGAATAGGGTAGAAATGTGATCTAAGCAACTTTGACTGTAGAATGATTGTTGGTGCCAGATGGGGTGGTTGGATTAATTCAGAAGCTTCTGATCTCCTGGGATTTTCAGGCACAAAGGTCTCTAGAATTTATAGAGAATGGGGTGAAAAACATAAAATGTCTCGTGAGTGTCACTTCTGTGGATGAAAATGTCTCATTAATGAGAGAGGTCAGAGGAGAGTGGCCAGGCTGGTTCAAACTGACAGTAACTCAAACAACCACCCGTTACAACAGAGCTGTTGAGAAGAGCATCTCTGAGTGCACAACATGTGGATGGGCTACAGCAGCAGAAGACCATGAACATATCAATGTACCTCCTGTACATAATCCATGGAACAAGTACGGTGGCACAGAAAGGCCAATCAGCAATTTCTCAAGGGCTAAAAGGCCGATAGGCATAAAAGTAGAAGTTTTGCCAGTATCAGCCAGATACCCAAAATTAATTAAACTGAAAACTGGCTAATTGATTTAAAAGTAGTGTAGTTACCATGAAAGCAACACCGGAAATTATGTGTAATCTATTTGAAGTTAAACACAATTGGTTTCTGGAATCTCGTGTCATAAAAATGAAAGTGTTGTGCTTCCTCAATCTAGCCAAGACATAAAGATGGGCAATTCTACCCTGTTAGAAATAAAACATTCGATACAAACAAGAACCAGGGTCGAGCAACATCACCATCTCCATTATTCGAAACACTGGTGCTCCACAAGGCTGCATCCCCTTCTTTACTTCCTGTACACTCATGACTGAGTGGCCAGATTCTCTTCTATCTCTGTCTACGAGTCTGCAGATGATACCACCGTAGTGGGCCTCCCCTCAAATAACAATGTTAGAGTACAGGAAGGAGATAGGGTGCTCAGAGACATGGAGTCATGGTCATCGATTTCAGTACAGAGGGGCTGGGGGGGTTACGAGCGGTGCACCTGCTCCTGTCTACATCATTGTTGTTCAGGTTGAGGGGAATAAGATCTTCAAGTTCTAAGTCTGACCATCTGATACAACCACGTGATGTCTTGGTCAAGAAAGCTCACCAATGCCTCTAATTCCTCAGGATGCTAAAGAAATTTGGCATGTCGCCACCAATTCTTATCAAATTTGATTGATACACCATCAAAAGCATTCTGGGAGCATAATGGCTTTCTATGGCAACTGCTCTACATGGGACATCAAGAAACTCTAGAGCAGGTGTTCCCAACCATTTTTAGTGCCATGCTCCTTCCATTAACTGGGGGGTCCCTGATCCCCAGCTTGGAAACCCCTGCTGTAGTGAGTTGTTGACACAGATCAGCACTTCATAGGAACAAGCCTCCTCTCTAGGACTTCTGTCTATTCTTCTCACGGCTTTGGTAAAGTAGCCAGTGTAATACCGCCTACCCCGGCCATTCCATCTTCTCCCCTCTCCCATCCGACAGAAGATACAAAAGCCTGAAAGTACATAACATCAGACTCAAAGACAGCTTCTATTCCACTGTTATCAAACTACCGAATGGATCTCTTGTGCTGTAATATCGACTCTTGGCTTCACAATCTACTGCACCTTGTGTGAATCAGGATGGCATCAAACTGTAATGCCTTTTCATATTGTGGCTCAGATTTAGTTGTATTTTCTTAAGTTGAGAGAAATGGTTTTGGGAACAACATAGTGAGTTAGAGGGCAGTTTAGGGTTTAGAGACAGGGATGCAGGACAGTTAGGGTCGGGGCAGTAAATAACAAGTCAGGGGGCAGAAGCCAGTGTTTGGACTCCAGTTGGGAATGCTCCACGGTTGAAAGGCAGCAATCAGAGAGGTCAGGGTGGTGAGTCCCGGGTTGGAGGTGTGTACGTGCTGGAGTCACAAGGAATAGTGAAACCCACTCCACCACCATCCCCACAACCCTGTTGACCACAGACAGTGCAAGTCTGCAAGTTCAAACCCCTGACGCCAGGTAGACAATCTCTGAAGGGCATTCATAATGACTCGGGTCACCTGTCTTGTAAAGACACTGCCCAGAATAAGGCAAAGTGAGCCACTTCCGTAGAAAAATTTGCCAAGAGCACTCATGGTCTTTTCAACATTATAGAAGGTGGCTCATAATAATGATCGTAATTGTAAATAAATCTGAATGAGTACATGTTATGATCCTGCACTTCATTGTTTAGCTGCAATACACCCTTTCGGTAGCTTTTACACTTGGGTGTTAAAACAGTACACTCTACTGTTACTATTTTACCTTCTTCAAGTCCATTACACTGTGTAATCATTGGATCCGTATAAACAGTTTGCAGGGCAAGCTTTTCACTCTGTGTTGGTACATGTGACAATAACAAACCAATTCCGGTCAGCTGTGTGGAGAGGGGCAGCTTGCTCCATGGACTACTGCCCGCTCTCCACATCGTGCTGCCCTGGCTTGCGTATCGTGTAGACGGCCAGCAAACAATGTCCATGCACACAGCAAAACAAAGACAATGTACAGCACATCAACTGATCGATGGTCACAAACATCTGGAACTTCTGGCAAAACTGTCTCCCACAAGGACAGATGTATCCACTTACTCATGACATTGAATGGCATTACCGTTGCCAAGTCTCACACCATTAATATCCAGGAGACTACTACTGACAAAATGAAAATGGATCAGCCACAGAAATATTGTGCTTTAAGAGAAGGTAAGAGGCTGGTTATCCTTTGGTGACTGACTCCCATCCAGACCAAAGTTTCACCACCATCTACAAGGCATTAGGTTACAAGTGTGATGGAGTACTCTCTGCCTAACTGGATGAGTGTAAAACCAACAATTCCCAGGAAGCCTGTCATCATCCAAGCTAAAACAGACTAACTGGCTTCTCAAACACATCAAACATCAATTCCCTCCATTATCCGCACACAGCAGCTCCACTCTGATTCATTTACAAACCGCACTGCAGTATTTTGTTGTTCTGGCTACTCTGACAGCATCTCTCAAACCCACAATTTCCACCATCAGGAGGGATAAAGGCTGCAGGCACATGGGAACCCCACCAAATGCAGGTTCCCTTTGAAGCCACACACCATCCTGACTTGGAACTACATTGCCATGTAGACTCTCATCATAGCTGGATCTGAATTCTGCAGATCCCTCTCCAACAGCACCGTGAGGTCACACTCAGCGGCCACTTTGTTAGCTACACCTGTATACCTGTTCATTAATGCAGATATCTCATCAGACAACCATGTGGCAGCAACTCAGTGCAGACTGGTCAAAATGTTCAGTTGTTGTTCAGACCAAATATCAGAATAGGGTAGAAATGTGATCTAAGCAACTTTGACTGTAGAATGATTGTTGGTGCCAGATGGGGTGGTTGGATTAATTCAGAAGCTTCTGATCTCCTGGGATTTTCAGGCACAAAGGTCTCTAGAATTTATAGAGAATGGGGTGAAAAACATAAAATGTCTCATGAGTGTCACTTCTGTGGATGAAAATGTCTCATTAATGAGAGAGGTCAGAGGAGAGTGGCCAGGCTGGTTCAAACTGACAGTAACTCAAACAACCACCTGTTACAACAGAGCTGTTGAGAAGAGCATCTCTGAGTGCACAACATGTGGATGGGCTACAGCAGCAGAAGACCATGAACATATCAATGTACCTCCTGTACATAATCCATGGAACAAGTACGGTGGCACAGAAAGGCCAATCAGCAATTTCTCAAGGGCTAAAAGGCCGATAGGCATAAAAGTAGAAGTTTTGCCAGTATCAGCCAGATACCCAAAATTAATTAAACTGAAAACTGGCTAATTGATTTAAAAGTAGTGTAGTTACCATGAAAGCAACACCGGAAATTATGTGTAATCTATTTGAAGTTAAACACAATTGGTTTCTGGAATCTCGTGTCATAAAAATGAAAGTGTTGTGCTTCCTCAATCTAGCCAAGACATAAAGATGGGCAATTCTACCCTGTTAGAAATAAAACATTCGATACAAACAAGAACCAGGGTCGAGCAACATCACCATCTCCATTATTCGAAACACTGGTGCTCCACAAGGCTGCATCCCCTTCTTTACTTCCTGTACACTCATGACTGAGTGGCCAGATTCTCTTCTATCTCTGTCTACGAGTCTGCAGATGATACCACCGTAGTGGGCCTCCCCTCAAATAACAATGTTAGAGTACAGGAAGGAGATAGGGTGCTCAGAGACATGGAGTCATGGTCATCGATTTCAGTACAGAGGGGCTGGGGGGGTTACGAGCGGTGCACCTGCTCCTGTCTACATCATTGTTGTTCAGGTTGAGGGGAATAAGATCTTCAAGTTCTAAGTCTGACCATCTGATACAACCACGTGATGTCTTGGTCAAGAAAGCTCACCAATGCCTCTAATTCCTCAGGATGCTAAAGAAATTTGGCATGTCGCCACCAATTCTTATCAAATTTGATTGATACACCATCAAAAGCATTCTGGGAGCATAATGGCTTTCTATGGCAACTGCTCTACATGGGACATCAAGAAACTCTAGAGCAGGTGTTCCCAACCATTTTTAGTGCCATGCTCCTTCCATTAACTGGGGGGTCCCTGATCCCCAGCTTGGAAACCCCTGCTGTAGTGAGTTGTTGACACAGATCAGCACATCATAGGAACAAGCCTCCTCTCTAGGACTTCTGTCTATTCTTCTCACGGCTTTGGTAAAGTAGCCAGTGTAATACCGCCTACCCCGGCCATTCCATCTTCTCCCCTCTCCCATCAGACAGAAGATACAAAAGCCTGAAAGTACATAACATCAGACTCAAAGACAGCTTCTATTCCACTGTTATCAAACTACCGAATGGATCTCTTGTGCTGTAATATCGACTCTTGGCTTCACAATCTACTGCACCTTGTGTGAATCAGGATGGCATCAAACTGTAATGCCTTTTCATATTGTGGCTCAGATTTAGTTGTATTTTCTTAAGTTGAGAGAAATGGTTTTGGGAACAACATAGTGAGTTAGAGGGCAGTTTAGGGTTTAGAGACAGGGATGCAGGACAGTTAGGGTCGGGGCAGTAAATAACAAGTCAGGGGGCAGAAGCCAGTGTTTGGACTCCAGTTGGGAATGCTCCACGGTTGAAAGGCAGCAATCAGAGAGGTCAGGGTGGTGAGTCCCGGGTTGGAGGTGTGTACGTGCTGGAGTCACAAGGAATAGTGAAACCCACTCCACCGCCATCCCCACAACCCTGTTGACCACAGACAGTGCAAGTCTGCAAGTTCAAACCCCTGACGCCAGGTAGACAATCTCTGAAGGGCATTCATAATGACTAGGGTCACCTGTCTTGTAAAGACACTGCCCAGAATAAGGCAAAGTGAGCCACTTCCGTAGAAAAATTTGCCAAGAGCACTCATGGTCTTTTCAACATTATAGAAGGTGGCTCATAATAATGATCGTAATTGTAAATAAATCTGAATGAGTACATGTTATGATCCTGCACTTCATTGTTTAGCTGCAATACACCCTTTCGGTAGCTTTTACACTTGGGTGTTAAAACAGTACACTCTACTGTTACTATTTTACCTTTTTCTAGTCCATTACACTGTGTAATCATTGGATCCGTATAAACAGTTTGCAGGGCAAGCTTTTCACTCTGTGTTGGTACATGTGACAATAACAAACCAATTCCGGTCAGCTGTGTGGAGAGGGGCAGCTTGCTCCATGGACTACTGCCCGCTCTCCACATCGTACTGCCCTGGCTTGCGTATCGTGTAGATGGCCAGCAAACAATGTCCATGCACACAGCAAAACAAAGACAATGTACAGCACATCAACTGATCGATGGTCACAAACATCTGGAACTTCTGGCATAACTGTCTCCCACAAGGACAGATGTATCCACTTACTCATGACATTGAATGGCATTACCGTTGCCAAGTCTCACACCATTAATATCCAGGAGACTACTACTGACAAAATGAAAATGGATTAGCCACAGAAATATTGTGCTTTAAGAGAAGGTAAGAGGCTGGTTATCCTTTGGTGACTGACTCCCATCCAGACCAAAGTTTCACCACCATCTACAAGGCATTAGGTTACAAGTGTGACGGAGTACTCTCTGCCTAACTGGATGAGTGTAAAACCAACAATTCCCAGGAAGCCTGTCATCATCCAAGCTAAAACAGACTAACTGGCTTCTCAAACACATCAAACATCAATTCCCTCCATTATCCGCACACAGCAGCTCCACTCTGATTCATTTACAAACCGCACTGCAGTATTTTGTTGTTCTGGCTACTCTGACAGCATCTCTCAAACCCACAATTTCCACCATCAGGAGGGATAAAGGCTGCAGGCACATGGGAACCCCACCAAATGCAGGTTCCCTTTGAAGCCACACACCATCCTGACTTGGAACTACATTGCCATGTAGACTCTCATCATAGCTGGATCTGAATTCTGCAGATCCCTCTCCAACAGCACCGTGAGGTCACACTCAGCGGCCACTTTGTTAGCTACACCTGTATACCTGTTCATTAATGCAGATATCTCATCAGACAACCATGTGGCAGCAACTCAGTGCAGACTGGTCAAAATGTTCAGTTGTTGTTCAGACCAAATATCAGAATAGGGTAGAAATGTGATCTAAGCAACTTTGACTGTAGAATGATTGTTGGTGCCAGATGGGGTGGTTGGATTAATTCAGAAGCTTCTGATCTCCTGGGATTTTCAGGCACAAAGGTCTCTAGAATTTATAGAGAATGGGGTGAAAAACATAAAATGTCTCGTGAGTGTCACTTCTGTGGATGAAAATGTCTCATTAATGAGAGAGGTCAGAGGAGAGTGGCCAGGCTGGTTCAAACTGACAGTAACTCAAACAACCACCCGTTACAACAGAGCTGTTGAGAAGAGCATCTCTGAGTGCACAACATGTGGATGGGCTACAGCAGCAGAAGACCATGAACATATCAATGTACCTCCTGTACATAATCCATGGAACAAGTACGGTGGCACAGAAAGGCCAATCAGCAATTTCTCAAGGGCTAAAAGGCCGATAGGCATAAAAGTAGAAGTTTTGCCAGTATCAGCCAGATACCCAAAATTAATTAAACTGAAAACTGGCTAATTGATTTAAAAGTAGTGTAGTTACCATGAAAGCAACACCGGAAATTATGTGTAATCTATTTGAAGTTAAACACAATTGGTTTCTGGAATCTCGTGTCATAAAAATGAAAGTGTTGTGCTTCCTCAATCTAGCCAAGACATAAAGATGGGCAATTCTACCCTGTTAGAAATAAAACATTCGATACAAACAAGAACCAGGGTCGAGCAACATCACCATCTCCATTATTCGAAACACTGGTGCTCCACAAGGCTGCATCCCCTTCTTTACTTCCTGTACACTCATGACTGAGTGGCCAGATTCTCTTCTATCTCTGTCTACGAGTCTGCAGATGATACCACCGTAGTGGGCCTCCCCTCAAATAACAATGTTAGAGTACAGGAAGGAGATAGGGTGCTCAGAGACATGGAGTCATGGTCATCGATTTCAGTACAGAGGGGCTGGGGGGGTTACGAGCGGTGCACCTGCTCCTGTCTACATCATTGTTGTTCAGGTTGAGGGGAATAAGATCTTCAAGTTCTAAGTCTGACCATCTGATACAACCACGTGATGTCTTGGTCAAGAAAGCTCACCAATGCCTCTAATTCCTCAGGATGCTAAAGAAATTTGGCATGTCGCCACCAATTCTTATCAAATTTGATTGATACACCATCAAAAGCATTCTGGGAGCATAATGGCTTTCTATGGCAACTGCTCTACATGGGACATCAAGAAACTCTAGAGCAGGTGTTCCCAACCATTTTTAGTGCCATGCTCCTTCCATTAACTGGGGGGTCCCTGATCCCCAGCTTGGAAACCCCTGCTGTAGTGAGTTGTTGACACAGATCAGCACATCATAGGAACAAGCCTCCTCTCTAGGACTTCTGTCTATTCTTCTCACGGCTTTGGTAAAGTAGCCAGTGTAATACCGCCTACCCCGGCCATTCCATCTTCTCCCCTCTCCCATCAGACAGAAGATACAAAAGCCTGAAAGTACATAACATCAGACTCAAAGACAGCTTCTATTCCACTGTTATCAAACTACCGAATGGATCTCTTGTGCTGTAATATCGACTCTTGGCTTCACAATCTACTGCACCTTGTGTGAATCAGGATGGCATCAAACTGTAATGCCTTTTCATATTGTGGCTCAGATTTAGTTGTATTTTCTTAAGTTGAGAGAAATGGTTTTGGGAACAACATAGTGAGTTAGAGGGCAGTTTAGGGTTTAGAGACAGGGATGCAGGACAGTTAGGGTCGGGGCAGTAAATAACAAGTCAGGGGGCAGAAGCCAGTGTTTGGACTCCAGTTGGGAATGCTCCACGGTTGAAAGGCAGCAATCAGAGAGGTCAGGGTGGTGAGTCCCGGGTTGGAGGTGTGTACGTGCTGGAGTCACAAGGAATAGTGAAACCCACTCCACCGCCATCCCCACAACCCTGTTGACCACAGACAGTGCAAGTCTGCAAGTTCAAACCCCTGACGCCAGGTAGACAATCTCTGAAGGGCATTCATAATGACTAGGGTCACCTGTCTTGTAAAGACACTGCCCAGAATAAGGCAAAGTGAGCCACTTCCGTAGAAAAATTTGCCAAGAGCACTCATGGTCTTTTCAACATTATAGAAGGTGGCTCATAATAATGATCGTAATTGTAAATAAATCTGAATGAGTACATGTTATGATCCTGCACTTCATTGTTTAGCTGCAATACACCCTTTCGGTAGCTTTTACACTTGGGTGTTAAAACAGTACACTCTACTGTTACTATTTTACCTTCTTCTAGTCCATTACACTGTGTAATCATTGGATCCGTATAAACAGTTTGCAGGGCAAGCTTTTCACTCTGTGTTGGTACATGTGACAATAACAAACCAATTCCGGTCAGCTGTGTGGAGAGGGGCAGCTTGCTCCATGGACTACTGCCCGCTCTCCACATCGTACTGCCCTGGCTTGCGTATCGTGTAGATGGCCAGCAAACAATGTCCATGCACACAGCAAAACAAAGACAATGTACAGCACATCAACTGATCGATGGTCACAAACATCTGGAACTTCTGGCAAAACTGTCTCCCACAAGGACAGATGTATCCACTTACTCATGACATTGAATGGCATTACCGTTGCCAAGTCTCACACCATTAATATCCAGGAGACTACTACTGACAAAATGAAAATGGATCAGCCACAGAAATATTGTGCTTTAAGAGAAGGTAAGAGGCTGGTTATCCTTTGGTGACTGACTCCCATCCAGACCAAAGTTTCACCACCATCTACAAGGCATTAGGTTACAAGTGTGATGGAGTACTCTCTGCCTAACTGGATGAGTGTAAAACCAACAATTCCCAAGAAGCCTGTCATCATCCAAGCTAAAACAGACTAACTGGCTTCTCAAACACATCAAACATCAATTCCCTCCATTATCCGCACACAGCAGCTCCACTCTGATTCATTTACAAACCGCACTGCAGTATTTTGTTGTTCTGGCTACTCTGACAGCATCTCTCAAACCCACAATTTCCACCATCAGGAGGGATAAAGGCTGCAGGCACATGGGAACCCCACCAAATGCAGGTTCCCTTTGAAGCCACACACCATCCTGACTTGGAACTACATTGCCATGTAGACTCTCATCATAGCTGGATCTGAATTCTGCAGATCCCTCTCCAACAGCACCGTGAGGTCACACTCAGCGGCCACTTTGTTAGCTACACCTGTATACCTGTTCATTAATGCAGATATCTCATCAGACAACCATGTGGCAGCAACTCAGTGCAGACTGGTCAAAATGTTCAGTTGTTGTTCAGACCAAATATCAGAATAGGGTAGAAATGTGATCTAAGCAACTTTGACTGTAGAATGATTGTTGGTGCCAGATGGGGTGGTTGGATTAATTCAGAAGCTTCTGATCTCCTGGGATTTTCAGGCACAAAGGTCTCTAGAATTTATAGAGAATGGGGTGAAAAACATAAAATGTCTCGTGAGTGTCACTTCTGTGGAAGAAAATGTCTCATTAATGAGAGAGGTCAGAGGAGAGTGGCCAGGCTGGTTCAAACTGACAGTAACTCAAACAACCACCCGTTACAACAGAGCTGTTGAGAAGAGCATCTCTGAGTGCACAACATGTGGATGGGCTACAGCAGCAGAAGACCATGAACATATCAATGTACCTCCTGTACATAATCCATGGAACAAGTACGGTGGCACAGAAAGGCCAATCAGCAATTTCTCAAGGGCTAAAAGGCCGATAGGCATAAAAGTAGAAGTTTTGCCAGTATCAGCCAGATACCCAAAATTAATTAAACTGAAAACTGGCTAATTGATTTAAAAGTAGTGTAGTTACCATGAAAGCAACACCGGAAATTATGTGTAATCTATTTGAAGTTAAACACAATTGGTTTCTGGAATCTCGTGTCATAAAAATGAAAGTGTTGTGCTTCCTCAATCTAGCCAAGACATAAAGATGGGCAATTCTACCCTGTTAGAAATAAAACATTCGATACAAACAAGAACCAGGGTCGAGCAACATCACCATCTCCATTATTCGAAACACTGGTGCTCCACAAGGCTGCATCCCCTTCTTTACTTCCTGTACACTCATGACTGAGTGGCCAGATTCTCTTCTATCTCTGTCTACGAGTCTGCAGATGATACCACCGTAGTGGGCCTCCCCTCAAATAACAATGTTAGAGTACAGGAAGGAGATAGGGTGCTCAGAGACATGGAGTCATGGTCATCGATTTCAGTACAGAGGGGCTGGGGGGGTTACGAGCGGTGCACCTGCTCCTGTCTACATCATTGTTGTTCAGGTTGAGGGGAATAAGATCTTCAAGTTCTAAGTCTGACCATCTGATACAACCACGTGATGTCTTGGTCAAGAAAGCTCACCAATGCCTCTAATTCCTCAGGATGCTAAAGAAATTTGGCATGTCGCCACCAATTCTTATCAAATTTGATTGATACACCATCAAAAGCATTCTGGGAGCATAATGGCTTTCTATGGCAACTGCTCTACATGGGACATCAAGAAACTCTAGAGCAGGTGTTCCCAACCATTTTTAGTGCCATGCTCCTTCCATTAACTGGGGGGTCCCTGATCCCCAGCTTGGAAACCCCTGCTGTAGTGAGTTGTTGACACAGATCAGCACTTCATAGGAACAAGCCTCCTCTCTAGGACTTCTGTCTATTCTTCTCACGGCTTTGGTAAAGTAGCCAGTGTAATACCGCCTACCCCGGCCATTCCATCTTCTCCCCTCTCCCATCAGACAGAAGATACAAAAGCCTGAAAGTACATAACATCAGACTCAAAGACAGCTTCTATTCCACTGTTATCAAACTACCGAATGGATCTCTTGTGCTGTAATATCGACTCTTGGCTTCACAATCTACTGCACCTTGTGTGAATCAGGATGGCATCAAACTGTAATGCCTTTTCATATTGTGGCTCAGATTTAGTTGTATTTTCTTAAGTTGAGAGAAATGGTTTTGGGAACAACATAGTGAGTTAGAGGGCAGTTTAGGGTTTAGAGACAGGGATGCAGGACAGTTAGGGTCGGGGCAGTAAATAACAAGTCAGGGGGCAGAAGCCAGTGTTTGGACTCCAGTTGGGAATGCTCCACGGTTGAAAGGCAGCAATCAGAGAGGTCAGGGTGGTGAGTCCCGGGTTGGAGGTGTGTACGTGCTGGAGTCACAAGGAATAGTGAAACCCACTCCACCGCCATCCCCACAACCCTGTTGACCACAGACAGTGCAAGTCTGCAAGTTCAAACCCCTGACGCCAGGTAGACAATCTCTGAAGGGCATTCATAATGACTAGGGTCACCTGTCTTGTAAAGACACTGCCCAGAATAAGGCAAAGTGAGCCACTTCCGTAGAAAAATTTGCCAAGAGCACTCATGGTCTTTTCAACATTATAGAAGGTGGCTCATAATAATGATCGTAATTGTAAATAAATCTGAATGAGTACATGTTATGATCCTGCACTTCATTGTTTAGCTGCAATACACCCTTTCGGTAGCTTTTACACTTGGGTGTTAAAACAGTACACTCTACTGTTACTATTTTACCTTCTTCTAGTCCATTACACTGTGTAATCATTGGATCCGTATAAACAGTTTGCAGGGCAAGCTTTTCACTCTGTGTTGGTACATGTGACAATAACAAACCAATTCCGGTCAGCTGTGTGGAGAGGGGCAGCTTGCTCCATGGACTACTGCCCGCTCTCCACATCGTACTGCCCTGGCTTGCGTATCGTGTAGATGGCCAGCAAACAATGTCCATGCACACAGCAAAACAAAGACAATGTACAGCACATCAACTGATCGATGGTCACAAACATCTGGAACTTCTGGCAAAACTGTCTCCCACAAGGACAGATGTATCCACTTACTCATGACATTGAATGGCATTACCGTTGCCAAGTCTCACACCATTAATATCCAGGAGACTACTACTGACAAAATGAAAATGGATCAGCCACAGAAATATTGTGCTTTAAGAGAAGGTAAGAGGCTGGTTATCCTTTGGTGACTGACTCCCATCCAGACCAAAGTTTCACCACCATCTACAAGGCATTAGGTTACAAGTGTGATGGAGTACTCTCTGCCTAACTGGATGAGTGTAAAACCAACAATTCCCAAGAAGCCTGTCATCATCCAAGCTAAAACAGACTAACTGGCTTCTCAAACACATCAAACATCAATTCCCTCCATTATCCACACACAGCAGCTCCACTCTGATTCATTTACAAACCGCACTGCAGTATTTTGTTGTTCTGGGTACTCTGACAGCATCTCTCAAACCCACAATTTCCACCATCAGGAGGAATAAAGGCTGCAGGCACATGGGAACCCCACCAAATGCAGGTTCCCTTTGAAGCCACACACCATCCTGACTTGGAACTACATTGCCATGTAGACTCTCATCATGGCTGGATCTGAATTCTGCAGATCCCTCTCCAACAGCACCGTGAGGTCACACTCAGCGGCCACTTTGTTAGCTACACCTGTATACCTGTTCATTAATGCAGATATCTCATCAGACAACCATGTGGCAGCAACTCAGTGCAGACTGGTCAAAATGTTCAGTTGTTGTTCAGACCAAATATCAGAATAGGGTAGAAATGTGATCTAAGCAACTTTGACTGTAGAATGATTGTTGGTGCCAGATTGTTGGATTGTCTCAGAAACTCCTCATCTCCTGGGATTCTCATGCACAAAGGTCTTGAGAATTTACTGAGAATGGGGTGAAAAACATAAAATGAAATGTCTCGTGAGTGTCACTTCTGTAGGTGAAAATGTCTCATCAATGAGAGAGGTCAGAGGAGAATGGCCAGGCTGGTTCAAACTGACAGTAACTCAAACAACCACCCGTTACAACAGAGCTGTGTTGAAGAGCATCTCTGAGTGCACAACATGTGGATGGGCTACAGCAGCAGAAGACCACGAATATGTCAAGGTACCTCTGGTACATAATCCATGGAACAAATACTGTGGCTCAGAAAGGCCTAACAGCATTTTGTCAAGGGCTGGAATAGATAGGCAAAAGATTATAGTTTTGCCAGTATCAGCCAGATACCCAAAATAAATTAAACCGCAAACTGACTATTTGACTTAAAAGTAATGTAGTTACCATAAAAGCAACACCAGAAATTATGTGTAATCTGTTTGAGGTTAAACACAAGTGGTTTCTGGAATCTTATGTCATAAGAATGAAATTGCTGTGCTTTCTCAATTTAGCCAATACATAAAGATGGTCAACGCTACCCGGTTAGAAATAAAACATTCAATACAAAAATAAATAGGGGTCAAGTAACATTTCCATCTCCATTATTCTAAACATTGGTGCTCCACAAGGCTGCATCCTCAACCCCTTCATTACTCCCTGTACACTCATGTCTTTGTGGCCAGAATCTATTCTAACTCTATCTATGAGTTTGCTGATGATGCCACCGTAGTGGGCCTCTCCTCAAATAACAATGTTGGAGTACAGGAAGGAGATAGGGAGCTCAGAGGCATGGAGTCATGATTATCGACTTCAGAAAGGAGGGGGTGGGGGTGTGTGAGTCGTGCAGCTGCTCCTGTCTACATCAAGGGTGTACAGGTTGGGGGGAAAAGATCTTCAAATTCTAAATCTGACCATCTGATACAACCATGATGATGTCCTGGCCAGGAAAGTTCACCAACGCCTCTAATTCTTCAGGATTCTAAAGAAATTCGGCACGTCTCTGTCACTTTTGATCAAATTTTATTGATACACCGTCAAAAGCATTCTGGGTGCATAATGGCTTTCTATGGCAACTGCTCTACATGGGACATCAAGAAACTCTAGAGCAGGTGTTCCCAACCGTTTTTAGTGCCATGCTCCTTCCATTAACTGGGGGGTCCCTGATCCCCAGGTTGGAAGCACCCGCTGTAGTGCGTTGTTGACACAGATCAGCACATCATAGGAACAAGCCTCCCCTCTAGGACCTCTGTCTATTCTTTTCACGGTTTTGGTAAAGTAGCCAGTGTAATACCGCCTACCCCGGCCATTCCATCTTCTCCCCTCTCCCATCAGACAGAAGATACAAAAGCCTGAAAGTACATAACATCAGACTCAAAGACAGCTTCTATTCCACTGTTATCAAACTACCGAATGGATCTCTTGTGCTGTAATATCGACTCTTGGCTTCACAATCTACTGCACCTTGTGTGAATCAAGATGGCATCAAACTGTAATGCCTTTTCATATTGGGGCTCAGATTTAGTTGTTTTTTTTTAGATTGAGAGAGATGGTTTTGGGAACAACACAGAGAGTTAGGGGACAGTTTAGGGTTTAGAGACAGGGTTGAGGGAAAGTTAGAGGTCAGGGGCAGTAAATAACAAATTCAGGGGCAGAAGCCAGTGTTTGGACTCCAGATGGGAATGCTCCACGGTTGAAAGGCAGCAATCAGAGAGGTCAGGGTGGTGAGTCCCGGGTTGGAGGTGTGTACGTGCTGGAGTCACAAGGAATAGTGAAACCCACTCCACCGCCATCCCCACAACCCTGTTGACCACAGACAGTGCAAGTCTGCAAGTTCAAACCCCTGACGCCAGGTAGACAATCTCTGAAGGGCATTCATAATGACTAGGGTCACCTGTCTTGTAAAGACACTGCCCAGAATAAGGCAAAGTGAGCCACTTCCGTAGAAAAATTTGCCAAGAGCACTCATGGTCTTTTCAACATTATAGAAGGTGGCTCATAATAATGATCGTAATTGTAAATAAATCTGAATGAGTACATGTTATGATCCTGCACTTCATTGTTTAGCTGCAATACACCCTTTCGGTAGCTTTTACACTTGGGTGTTAAAACAGTACACTCTACTGTTACTATTTTACCTTCTTCTAGTCCATTACACTGTGTAATCATTGGATCCGTATAAACAGTTTGCAAGGCAAGCTTTTCACTCTGTGTTGGTACATGTGACAATAACAAACCAATTCCGGTCAGCTGTGTGGAGAGGGGCAGCTTGCTCCATGGACTACTGCCCGCTCTCCACATCGTACTGCCCTGGCTTGCGTATCGTGTAGACGGCCAGCAAACAATGTCCATGCACACAGCAAAACAAAGACAATGTACAGCACATCAACTGATCGATGGTCACAAACATCTGGAACTTCTGGCATAACTGTCTCCCACAAGGACAGATGTATCCACTTACTCATGACATTGAATGGCATTACCGTTGCCAAGTCTCACACCAGGAGACTACTACTGACAAAATGAAAATGGATCAGCCACAGAAATATTGTGCTTTAAGAGAAGGTAAGAGGCTGGTTATCCTTTGGTGACTGACTCCCATCCAGACCAAAGTTTCACCACCATCTACAAGGCATTAGGTTACAAGTGTGATGGAGTACTCTCTGCCTAACTGGATGAGTGTAAAACCAACAATTCCCAAGAAGCCTGTCATCATCCAAGCTAAAACAGACTAACTGGCTTCTCAAACACATCAAACATCAATTCCCTCCATTATCCACACACAGCAGCTCCACTCTGATTCATTTACAAACTGCACTGCAGTATTTTGTTGTTCTGGCTACTCTGACAGCATCTCTCAAACCCACAATTTCCACCATCAGGAGGAATAAAGGCTGCAGGCACATGGGAACCCCACCAAATGCAGGTTCCCTTTGAAGCCACACACCATCCTGACTTGGAACTACATTGCCATGTAGACTCTCATCATGGCTGGATCTGAATTCTGCAGATCCCTCTCCAACAGCACCGTGAGGTCACACTCAGCGGCCACTTTGTTAGCTACACCTGTATACCTGTTCATTAATGCAGATATCTCATCAGACAACCATGTGGCAGCAACTCAGTGCAGACTGGTCAAAATGTTCAGTTGTTGTTCAGACCAAATATCAGAATAGGGTAGAAATGTGATCTAAGCAACTTTGACTGTAGAATGATTGTTGGTGCCAGATTGTTGGATTGTCTCAGAAACTCCTCATCTCCTGGGATTCTCATGCACAAAGGTCTTGAGAATTTATAGAGAATGGGGTGAAAAACATAAAATGTCTCGTGAGTGTCACTTCTGTAGGTGAAAATGTCTCATCAATGAGAGAGGTTAGAGGAGAATGGCCAGGCTGGTTCAAACTGACAGTAACTCAAACAACCACCCGTTATAACAGAGCTGTGTTGAAGAGCATCTCTGAGTGCACAACATGTGGATGGGCTACAGCAGCAGAAGACCACGAATATGTCAAGGTACCTCTGGTACATAATCCATGGAACAAATACTGTGGCTCAGAAAGGCCTAACAGCATTTTGTCAAGGGCTGGAATAGATAGGCAAAATATTATAGTTTTGCCAGTATCAGCCAGATACCCAAAATAAATTAAACCGCAAACTGACTATTTGACTTAAAAGTAATGTAGTTACCATAAAAGCAACACCAGAAATTATGTGTAATCTGTTTGAGGTTAAACACAAGTGGTTTCTGGAATCTTATGTCATAAGAATGAAATTGCTGTGCTTTCTCAATTTAGCCAATACATAAAGATGGTCAATGCTACCCGGTTAGAAATAAAACATTCAATACAAAAATAAATAGGGGTCAAGTAACATTTCCATCTCCATTATTCTAAACATTGGTGCTCCACAAGGCTGCATCCTCAACCCCTTCATTACTCCCTGTATACTCATGTCTTTGTGGCCAGAATCTATTCTAACTCTATCTATGAGTTTGCTGATGATGCCACCGTAGTGGGCCTCTCCTCAAATAACAATGTTGGAGTACAGGAAGGAGATAGGGAGCTCAGAGGCATGGAGTCATGGCATCTCTGAGTGCACAACATGTGGATGGGCTACAGCAGCAGAAGACCATGAACATATCAACGTACCTCCTGTACATAATCCATGGAACAAATACGGAGGCACAGAAAGGCCAATCAACAGTTTCTCATGGGTTAAAAGGGATGGGCAAGAAAAGTTTTGGCAGTGTCAGCCAGACACCCAAAATAAATTAAACTGCAAGTTGACTAATTGATTTAATAGTAATGTAGTTACCATAAAAGCAACACCAGAAATTATGTGTAATCTAACACAAGTGTTTTCTGGAATCTCATCTCATAAGAATGTAGCTCTACTTTCTCAATTTAGGCAATACATAAAGATGGTCAATTCTACCCTGTTAGAAACAGAATATTTGATACAAACAAGAATAGGGGTTGAGCAACATCTCCCTCTCCATTATTTGAAACACTGGTGTTCCACAAGGCTGCATCCTCAACCCCTTCTTTACTCCCTGTACACTCATGACTGAGTGGCCAGATTCTCTTCTATCTCTGTCTACGAGTCTGCAGATGATACCACCGTAGTGGGCCTCCCCTCAAATAACAATGTTGGAGTACAGGAAGGAGATAGGGAGCTCAGACATTGGGTCCTGGTCATCGATTTCAGGACGGAGGCGGTTGAGGGTTACGAGCGGTGCACCTGCTCCTGTCTACATCATTGTTGCTCAGGTTGAGGGGAATAAGATCCTCAAGTTCTAAGTCTACCATCTGATACAACCACGTGATGTCTTGGCCAAGAAAGCTCACCAACGCCTCAGGAACCTAAAGAAATTCAGCATGTCGCCATCAATTCTTTTCAAATGTTATTGATACACCATTGAAAGCATTCTGGGTGCTTAATGCTTTGTGTGGCAACTGCTCTACATGGGACATGAAGAAACTCTAGAGCAGGTGTTCCCAACTGTTTTTAGTGCCATGCTCCTACCATTAACTGGGGGGTCCCTGATCCCCAGCTTGGAAGCCCCTGCTGTAGTGAGTTGTTGACACAGATCAGCACATCATAGGAACAAGCCTCCTCTCTAGGGATTATGTCTGTACTTCTCACTGCTTTGGTAAAATAGCTAATATAATGCCACCCACCCCGGCCATTCCCACTTCTCCCCTCTTCCATTAGACAGAAGATACAAAAACTTGAAAGTACATAACATCAGACTCTAAGACAGCTTCTATTCCACTGTTATCAGACTATTGAATGGACCTTCATACATGTCTGCTCTTACCCTATCTTCCCTTCACCCTACCAGGGATAGAGTTCCTCTTGTCCTCAACTACAACCCCACCAGCCTCTGCGTCCAGGAAATAATTCTCCGAAACTTCTGGCACCTCTAATGGGATCCCACCACCAAACACATATTTACCTCCCCTCCCCCCCACTTTCTGCTGCCAGAGATTGCTCCCTATGCGACTCCCTTGACTATTTGTCCTTCCCCACTGATCTCCCTCCTTGCAATTATCCTTGTAAGTGGAACAAGTGCTTCACTTGCTCCTGCACTTCCTCCCTCACTATCATTCAGGGCCCTAAACAGTCCTTCCAGGTGAAGCTACCCATCACCGTCTGTTGGGGTCATTTACTGTGTTTGGTACTCCTGGTGTGGCCTCCCGTATATCGGTGAGACTTGGCGTAGATTTGGCTTCACCGAGCATCTACACTCCGTCCACCAGAACAAGCAGGATCTCCCAGTGGTTGTCCATTTTAATTCCACTTCCCATTCCTATTTTGATATGTCCATCCATGGTCTCCTCCACTGTCGTGATAAAGCCACACTCAGGTTGGAAGAACATCACCTTATATTCTGTTTGGGTAGCCTCCAACCTGATTACATGAACATCAATATCTCATACTTCTGGAAATGCCCCTTCACCATTTCCCATCTCCTTTTCCCTCTCTCACTTCACCTCCTTGCCTGCCTATCGCCTCCCTCTGGTGCTCCTCCCACCTTTTTCTTTCTTCCATTGCCTTCTGTCTATGACCCTTGGTTCGGCTAGTGGCTTAATCTAGGGAATGATAGTCCTGGGCCCAGCCAAACTTAAAAAATCTCATTTGTGTGGATGCTGTGTGATGTTTTCCCTGTTACAAATCGGTACCATGAAATAACAAACAGTACACAATATGTGATTAAACAATTGAGCTTTATAATTCTTAATTTGACTATATGGTCAGTAAAGAAACAAAAAATAAGGGCCCATTCTCAGGAAACATTCTAATGCACAAATGTTGGAACTCATAGTGTCGTCCATTTGTTCCCGTCATCCTCCTCCAAGCGTAGCTGACCCTCAGACCCTCGCTCCTCAGTCCACTCCGTCCAGTGGTCTACCAACTCTCTCCATTCACATCCTCTCTCTTCATCTCCCCCCGACAAAAGACCGCAAAATCCCTCTCCCAGACACACAAGAAAGAACATCCCGCTCATTGGCTAACATACCCCGTTATCTCTAGTCATAACCGAAACTTTGCTGCTACAGAGAAACCATTACCTTAGCCTTAGCAGTGAAAACTTACAGAGAGGCCATTACATTAGCAGTGAAACCTTACAGCATGTTACATGTCTCTTTCACCAATCAACTTCCCAGCTCTTTATTTCATCCCTCCCCCATCAAGTTACACCTATCACCTGGCATTTCTCTCTCTTACTCCCCCACCTTCTAAATCTACTCCTCAGCTTTTCCTCACCAGTCCTGCTGAAGGGTCTCAGCCTGAAACGTCAACTGTACTTCTTTCCATAGATGCTGCCTGGCCTTCTGAGTTCCTCAAACATTTTGTATGTTGCTTGGATTTCCAGCATCTGCAGATTTTCTCTTGTTTCTGTTGTGAATGGATGTCTTGTGCTATAATATGGACACCTGGCTTCACAATCTACTGCACCTTGTCTGAATCAAGATGGTGTCAAACTGTAATGCCCGTTGATGTTGTGCTCAGATTTAGCTGTATTTTTTTAAGTTCAGAGATGGTTTTGGGGACAATGTGGAGAATTGAGGGTCAGGTTAGGGTTTAGAGACAGAGATGAGGGAGAGTTAGAGGTCAGGGGCAGTAAATAACAAGTTGGGGCAGAAGCCAGTGTTCATATTCCAGGTGGGAATGCTCTACAGTTGAAGGTCAGCAATCAGAGGGGTCATGTGGTTGAGTCCCGGGTCGGAGGTATGTCCACACTGGAGTCATAAGGGCCAGTGACGCCCCCACCAGATCACAGTCCGAGTGAGTCTACAGGTCATGGCCCAAAGTTGTCAGATCAGCAAGTCCTGAGGCTGAAACCCAGAAGTTGTTGAAGTACATAGGCTAAGCTGAAGGTCAAAGTTTAGAGCTTGGCAACCCTAGAGGTGGAAAGCCAAATATTGAATACTGAGGTCAGTGAATCTGGAGTTTAAGGCCCAAAAGTTAAAGTCTCCGGATCTGCTTATCTGGAGGTCAGAGGCCCAATGTCCGTGAGTCCAAGAGTCTGTGGCCAAGGACTGGAGGCCCAAGTGACAGCCTACCCTGGGCTTGGAAGCCTGTTTGTGTGTGTGGGTGAGTGGATGGGTGTGGATAGTTTGGGAAAGAGGCTTGTTTTGCTGTTGCAAACACAAGAAAATCTGCAGATGCTGGAAAACGAAACCCACACACTCCAAACGCTGGAGGAACTCAGCAGGTCAGGCAGCATCTGTGGAAAGAGTAAACAGTCGACATTTCAGCCAAGATTCATGGTGTTGTTGTGTTTTGTTTTGTCATTTTTATTGTTACTGCTGGCATTATTCTGGACATGTTATTTTGATGCCAGAATGTGTGACGACACTTGTGAGTTGCTCCCTGTCCATCCAGGGGCGTGTTCACCATTAACACAACTGTCACATTTCACTGGATGTTTCGACGTACATATGATAAATAAATGGGTGGTGGGGTGGAGGTACCAAAGGAGGTATAAGGTGCTCTTCCCTCCGCTAGCCTGCAGGTCACCCCTTCGGCAAAGTGTAGCTTCCTCCCCCCACCCCCGATCAGGGGCAGGTGAAGCCATGGGAGCAGGAGGTGGATGGTCGTATGAGCTGCTGGTGCACATCACAAGTCCTGGTGATGTGACCACTGACGCCAGGCAGACAATCTCTGAAGAGTAATGATAATGGCTGGGGTCACCCGTCTTGTAAAGACACTGTCCAGAAGAAGGCAATGACAAACCACTTCTGTAGAAAAATTTGCCAAGAACAATCATGGTCAAGACTATGATCACCCACGTCATACAACATGACAGATAATGATGATGATAAATAAATCTGAATCTATATTTGTTTTGATCCTGAACTTTATTGTTTAGCTGCAATATACCTTTTTGGTAACTTTTACACTTTATTCTGCATTGCTATAATTTTACTTATTTTACCTTATTCTAGCTCAATACACTGTGTAATGATTTGATCTGTATAAACAGTTTGCAAGACAAACTTCTCACTCTATTTTGGTACATGTAACAATAATAAACCAATGCCAATCAGCTGCATGGACAGCCTTCTGTATAGGCAACAGTCTGCTCTCCATATCATCCTGCCCTGGCGTGCATATCATGTAGACACTATGACACAATGTCCATTAAGAAATAATAAGCAGGATAGAGTACTTGGATTTTCAGAAGGCCTTTGACAAGGTGCCACACATGAGGCTGCTTAACGAGCTACAAGCCCATGGTATTACGGGAAAGATCCTAGCATGGATAAAACAGCAGATGATTGGCGGGTGGCAAAGAATGGGAATAAAGGGAGCCTTTTCTGGCTGGCTGCCAGTGACTAGTGGTGTTCCACATGGGTCTGTGCTGGGACTGATTCTTTTCATGCTATATGTCAATGATTTGGATGGTGGAATTGATGGCTTTGTTGCAAAGTTTGCAGATAATATGAAGGTAGGTGGAGGGGCAGGTAGTGTTGAGGAAGTAGAGAGGCTACAGAAGGACTTAGACAGATTAGGAGAATGGTCAAGGAAATGGCAGACGGAATACAGTGACAAGAATTGTTAGGTCGTGAACTTTGGTACAAGAAACAAAAGGGTAAATATTTCCTAAGTGGAGAGAAAATTCAAAAATCTGAGGTGCAAAGGGATTTGTGAGTCCTTGTGCAGGATTTGCAGGTTGAGTCTGTGAAGACAAATGCGATGTTAGCATTAATTTCAAGAGGAGCAGAACATAAAAGCAAGGATGTAATGTTGAGGCTTTATAAAGCACCTGTGAGGCCTCACTTGGAGCATCGTGAGCGGTTTTAGGTTCTTTATCTAAAAAAAGATGTGCTGACACTAGAGAGGGTTCAAAGGACGTTCACAAAAATGATTCTGGGATTGAAAGACTTGTCATATGAAGAGTACTTGATGGCTCTGGGCCTGTACTCACTGGAATTCAAAAGAATGAGGGATGACCTAATTGAAACCTATCGAATTTTGAAAGGCCTCGATAGCGTGGATGCAGAGTGGCTGGTTCCTATGGTAGAAGAGTCTAGGAACAGAGGACAGAGCCTAAGAATAGAGGGGTGTCCTTTTAGAATGAAGATGAAGAGGAAGTTCTTAAGCCAGAGAGTGTTGAAACAGATGGCCATGGATGCCAAGTCTTTATGTATATTTAAGGCAGAGGTTGATAAATTCGTGATTGGCCAGGGCATGAAAGGATATGGGGAGAAGGCAGGAGAGAGGAAAATTGAATCAGCCATGATGAAATGGTGGAGCAGGCTCAATGGGCCAAATGGCCTAATTCTGTTCCTATATCTTCTGATCTTATGGTCTTTTACACTTTATCCTGCATTGTTATAATTGTACCTTATTCTAATTCAGTACATTGTGTCATGATTTGATATATAAATAGTATGCAAGACAAACTTTTCACTGAATCTTGGTACACATAAAAATAATAAACCAATTCCAATTAGCTGCATGGAGAGGGGGTGTCTGCTACATGGGCAACAGCTTGCTCTCCATATCGTACTGCCCTGGCTTGTGTATCATGTAGACAGCCAGGACGCAATATCCATGGCTCACCCTGGCCAACAGAGGGGCTCAATGCAGATGACAATTAATTTCTTAATTCTTTGTTTCATTTTGTGAGCCAACAGAGACTTCATTCTGGTAAAAGAAATATTAAATCCTGAGAAAAATATCAAGATGGCAGCGCAACGCAGCGCGCAGCGGCCACTCCAGGAATGAATATCTGTCATCTGTAAGTAGGGGCCATGTACAATCCTGGTTTGATGGAGACGGACGTGTGAAGCATGGAGGAACATCTGGTGAAACTTTTGAAATGCCTGTTTCGCTGCCGCTGCTACTGTGCAATCGGAAAAATCTCCGGGAGGAAGGCCCCGAATCCTCGGCTTTGCCTGTTGCCTGGCGGCCGATGCTGGGGTCGAAGCGCTTGGTGGAGATGGTGCTCGGTGTTGGAGGGCTGGTCAGAGGCTCGAATTTTTCGGACGGACTCAGACTTGGCTGTGGTCGGGGCTCCCAAAGTGCTGTACCGGCAAGCTGCAGCGCTGGAGGTTCATGGCAGGAAGAGTTTTTCTTCCTTCTACCATCTGCGTGAGATGATGGACTGTCGGGACTTTTGAGACTTTCTTTTAAACCGCGCCATGGACTGCTCTTTATCAGATTATGGTATTGCTTTGCACTGCTGAAACTATGTGTTATAATTATGTGGTCTTTGTCCGTTAGTCTTTTATCAATTATGGTATTGTCTGCACTGTTGAAACTATATGTTAACCATAACTATATGTAATCTATGTGGTTTTGTGTAGGTCTTGTAGCTTTAGTTTTGTCTGATGGGTTTGTAGTTCCTTTCTGGGGAACGTGCTAAGACGGTAGCGCGATATCGATACGCAGCAGCCTCTCCGGACTCTGGATTAGGGACTACCAAACGTTATGTGGTTTTTCTTGTGTGATCTGTTTTGTGCTTTTTCATGATATCATTCCAGAGAACGTTGTCTCATTTTTTAACTGCATTGTATTTGTGGTTTATAAATGACAATAAACTGAATCTAAACTTAATTGGAATCTGCGTTTCATAGAACCAGCTATTTGCAACATGTGCTTTTGACATGACTGATTAAGGCTGAATTCCAGATTCCTCAGATTATAAAAACAGTCACACATTACTGGTTCATGAGTTGGGAAATATAAACAGAAAGAATGAAAAAATGCATTAATAAAATCAAAACTAACAGCTTTAGCAGATTATATACGTACAAGAGATAACGGATGAATAATGATCTTTCACTCACCTAACCTTAATTTTCCAGGATATTTATCATCAGAGAACAGTTTGATTTAAATAAAGAAACACTCTTAGTCTTGAAAAACACTGTAGTCACTGGGGGACCACAGTAGTGTAGTCATTCGCTTTACAGTACCAGCAACCCAAGTTCAATTCCCACTGCTGCCTGTAATGTGTTTATATGTTCTCCCCATGACTGCATTGATTTCCTCCCACAGTCCAAAGAACTATCAGTTAATTGGCCGTTGTAAATTGTCCAATGATTGGGCTGGGATTAAATTAGAGGGTTGCTGAGTAGAGAGATTTGAAGGGCCGGAGAGCCTATTCCACGCTGTATCTCAATAAATAAATAAAGGCCAGTGACCTTTTCAAATGGACATTATCTTTAGGGAAAAAAAGTATTTGCCAGATATTTTCATTTGGTTTGGTGATTGGATAATACTTTTAATTTTTAACAAAGTGACATTTTATTATGAAGTATTTGTTCAAAGTTTTCCAAACTCCACAAGGAGCATTGGAAATATCCTTCATGTTATTTTTTTGCGATAGGAAGTTACTCGCCTGCTGCAGTTATAGTGGATGAGCAGGACAAGTTGCTTAGAATTTAAATACCTGTCTGCAACCAAGTGAAAGAGTAATTTTTGTTGGGAGCACTGTTCACTCTAAGCCACACAAATGTGCAGCCACGCGTGACTGAAATGCTCCTGTGCACATAGCCTTTGTTGACACGCAGTTGGAATATTCTTTAATCTAATGTTAGTATTAAAATGCCGCGCAGTTTTCAGGCCATGTAAAAATTTCCTGCTTAGAATATTGGTTGCTTAGCGCAGCTGTGAAAGAAATTAGAGGGAACATTGGTGGTGGTGGGGGTGGGGGGGGGGGGGAAGTGGATGTTAACTCTTTAAGAACCAATCCTATTATTGGTCACTATTATTTTAGCGCAGTTTCAGATGTCTGATTTTCTTCACAACCCGCATCCCTCCCCTTCCCTCCCCCATCCAGACATTGTCAGTTACTCAAATGTCAGTGATAATCTAGTACCTTGCTCATGGCGGTTCAATCACGAACCTGCTAAGTGAGAAAGCTGGCCTGATGTCATAACTTAAAGCCTGGATGGGTAGTAAAGAGTTTATGCTGGCTGTGTAGATTTGCACATTCTCCCTGTGACCCTGTAAGTTTCTGCTAGGGTTCCGGTTTGCCACCACGTGCCAATAGCTATGTTCCTTCGAATTTACTTCACAACAGCATGGGCCAAGAACCATTTCTCTGAGCAGGAAACCTTCACACAGCCAGAAAACTGAGCGGCACTTTAATAAAACATTATATAAAGCTGCACAGCAACGAAGGCTATGTGTGTGTGTGTATTTCAGTCACTGTGCAGCAGCACAGCCCTGCAACTTAGAGGGAACAGTGGCCCATAATTTAGTTAGCTACAGTAAGTTATCCTTTAGTGAATAAAAAGCAGACCTGAATGACATATGAGACAATATTAGGCAGCAGGAATAAAGGGACGTAAGACCATAAGACATAGGAGCAGAATTAAGCCATTCAGCCCATCGATTCTGCTCTGCTATTCCATCGTGGCTGATTGATTATCCCATTCAACCCCATTCTCCTGCCTACACCCCATAACCTTTGAAGACTTTACTAATCAAGAATCTATGCTTTAAATATACCCTGTGGCACTCTACAGATTCACTGCCCTCTGGCTAAAGAAATTCCTCCTCATCTCTGTTCTGAAGGACGTCCCTGTATTTTGAGGCTGTGCCCTCTGGCCCGAGACATCACCACTATAGGAAACATTATCTCCCCATCCAGTCTATCTATGTCTTTTAATGTTCAATAGGTTATCCTGGTTCCTGTCTCTCTATGTGGAATCCATCGACATACTGTTAGTCTCTCTATATCGATAGATTCAACATAAAGAGACAGAAACCAGGTTTGCTGGAATTTATCTGTTAGAAGCCAACATGATAGTGATAAATCAAAACACTTACTTACAGTACTATGCAAAAACTTTATGCACATACAGTATGTAGCTAGGGTGCTGAAGATGTTTGCACAGTACTGGATTTGTTAACATGGAGCAGAGAGCGAGCTTGTAAATCTGGTGGGAGCAAAGGATGTTGGGAATGGTGAGGGTGGAGCTCTGCGGGAGGGGTGTGGGAGAGATGGCAGAGAAAGAGTGCCAAGGCTGGGGGGGGGGGGGGGGGCGGTGGTACAGGATCATTATAAAATGTCTCTCTGATGCTTTCCACTCCGTCCCTTCTTTCTTCCCCTTTTTCCCAACCATAATTCGCCTCTCCCTGTTCCCTTCCCACTCTCAGTTCACAATAGAGACCTGTTTCAGAATCAGGTTTATCATCACTCACACATGTCATGAAATTTGTTTTTTTTTTAATGGCAGCTGTACAGTGCAACACTTAAAATCACTATATTACTTTGCAAAAGTCTGACGCACCCTAGGTGTCTATATGTGCCTAAGACTTTTGCACAGTACTGTATGTGTTGTGCTGTGGTAAATGCAGTCAGAAGGCCAAGTCTGGCTTAACCCAATTTTCTTGAGACAGCAACTGATTTCTCCAAATACCACCTTACATTCAGCAGTCCTAGTTTCCAAGTATACAGAATCAGAATCAGGTTTAATACGTTGTAAAATGTGTTAACTTTGCAGCAGCAGTACAATGCTGTACATGATAATATAAGGGGAGAAAAGTGAATTTCAGTAAGTATATATATGTATATCAAATAGCTGAAATTACATAAGTGAGGTAGTGTTCATGGGTTCAATGTCCATTCAGAAATCGGATGGCAGAGGGGAAGAAGCTGTTCCTGAATTGTTGAGTGTGTGCTTTCAGGCTTCTGTACCTCCTTCCTGGTGGTAACAGTGAGAAGAGGGCATGTCCTGGGTGGTGCAGATCCTTCATGATGGATGCTGCCTTTCTGAGGCACCGCTCCTTGAAGATGTCTTGGGGGCAGCACAGTAGTGTTGTGCACAACACTTTACAATGCAGGCGACCCGAGTTCAATTCCTGCCGCTGACTGTAAGGAGTTTGTACGTTCTCCCTGTGACCGTGTGGGTTTCCTCCAGGTGCTCTGGTTTCCTCCCACATTCCAAAGATGTATCAGTTAGTAGGTTAATTGGTCACTGTAAATTGTCCCATGATTAGGCTAGGGGATTGCTGGGTGGCGAGGTTCGAAGTGCCAGGGCACATTCCATGCTGTATCTCAATAAATAAATACTATGAAGACTAGAGCCCACGGTGGAGCGGACTAATTTTACCACTCTCTGCAGCTTACTTCGATCCTGTGCAGTACCCCCCTTCTCCCCATACCAGACGGTGATGCAGCCAGTCAGAAAGCTCTCCATGGTACATCTGTAGAAATTTTTGAGTATTTTAGGTGACAATTCCAAATGTCCTCAAACTCCTGATGAAATATAGAAAAGTATTCATTTCAACATGTGTGGATTGAGAAGCTGACTTAATGCTTCAGGTTGATGATACAACATCAGAACTTCTATCAGTTTTTTGGCTGGCTGCACATTTGAAAATGTTGCTTTTTTTATTTCTGTATTTCAGCACCCCCTGAATTTGGCTTTTAGTCTGATGGTTCTTTGAGTCTTATCTGCAAGCCCAAGGTTAAAATACAGTTACTGCGAAAGCATATGGTTCTTAAGTAAATCCCAATGCTCTAAAGCATCACACTTTGCAAAATGCATGAAAATCTATAAGAGAACCAAAAGCTGGACTGAAGGCACCATCTTTAATCTTTAATGAGAGAAGGCACCTTGCCTCCTATAAACAATATTAAAAGTTCCAGCAATAAATTACATGCATAAACTTTGTGATCTGTTTTAGGAATTCAATTGTCCTTGAATAATGATAATAATAATGAACAATTCTGAACCTGAAATTAATTACAACTTTTAAGTGTACAGAAAGCAATTGGCCGATTTCTGAAATAAATTCCAATTTGCTGTTTCGGAAATGTGATTGAGAGGCTTCTACAAAGGGTTCCTATCCCTTTGTTGTTTAAATCTTATCTTAATTAGAATGAAAGATGTTTAATTTCCTCTATTGTGGTTTGTCCTCCCATTTACTTTTATCTTGTGCTGAACATGTTGAATCACTTGGTTGTTTAATCAGTACAAGTTTGCACTTGTCATAAAATGCTTATTCCGACATAATGAGAGACTGGGAAGTTCCAATTCGCCTAAAACTCTTTATCTCCGAATGATCTACTAACGTTAAGGTTAAGGCATCAAGAATGCCAGGTAGGAAGATGTGGCACAGTAGCATAGTGGTTAGCACAATAGTTTTCAGTACAGGTGACATGGGTTCAATTCCTGCTGCTGCCTGGAGGTTTTCCCCACGGCCATGTGGGTTTCCTCCAAGTGCTCCTGGTAAATTGTTCATTGGGGCATTGTTGACGTGGCTTGAAGGGCTGGAAGAGCTGTAACTGAAATAAATAAAAACACATTTCCTGTAGAATTAACAGAAAATTGCACTTCAGAAGACAGAAGTTGTAAAATAAAGTAGAGATTGAATCCAAGGACTATAACCTTGATGACTTATATATAGTGTAAACTAAATAATGCTCATTGTATGTCTAAAACAATTGTTTATAAAACAAACTATTTCAATGTCAAACTATTATCTCATGAGCAGTACTATGCTACAGGGAGCTCTTGATGCTTGGTGACTATATCAGACACTTGGAACAGAATGTCTCTTTATTTCACTGCAGTTGTGTCTACTCTGCAGACTACAAAATGCGGAAGATGGTTCACAGTGAATGCTTACTTACAAAGAAAAAGGTCATGATGAACAATACTGTTAAATGCCCCACATGTCTATTGAGGCAATCCCATGATAGTACTGCTTGTGCTGTCAACTTCTTTATTTGATCCCAAAGCATGGCTGGCAACGGTAGCAGAATGTCAGATGGCCTCCTCATTGTCGGACCATTGAAAACAATTGGAAGAGAGCAGACTTAAAAGAATCTGAAGGGAGCTGGGCAGAGGGAGGTGCAGAGGTTTCACAAAGTTCAAAATTCAAAGTAAATTTATTATCGAAGCATATATGCGTCACCTTATTATACCTTGAGATTATTTTTCTTGCAGGCATTCACAGAACAGAGAACTAGAATAAAATCAGTGGAAACTACACACAAAGACTGACAACCATTGTGCAAAAGACAAACTGTGCAAGTAATAAATAATTAGATAAATAATATGAAGAACATGAGGTGTAGAGTACTTATTAAGAGTTTAAGAGTCACGGCAGTAGATTACGAGAGAGTCCCGATGAAGCATCTCAGTTTGAAATGTAGACTGTTTATTCCCCTCCGTGGCTGACTTGCTGAGTTCTTCCAGCATTCTGTGTGTGTTGCTTAAGATTTCCAGCATCTGCGGAATCCCTTGTGTTTACTCACCCAACTGTGGAGTGCACTATAGTTTTTGGTTATGCTTCAGCAAATTATCTGTTGAATGATGCACTGCAAATTTCAAATAAACATAAAAATGAAAAGAAGCTTTTTTTTCCGCCGTAATTATCTCAGAGCAGAAAGCATGTTGCTACAGATAATAGGTAAACTGGGAGCCTAACTTTCAGAATCAGGTTTAATAACTTTATGCTGGCTTGGAACAAGATCTAGAATAAGATATATGGTCAATATCATAAAGTGTCTATATTATTATAATGTACATCAAGACACAGATTCATACACAAATGATATGGGTGACATCAATTAAAGTTAAATTTGTTACTGGGAACTGAGTGAATTTCAATATTCCTAAAGATTTATTTTCAGTTTGGAGTAACATTTTAGACACACCAGGATGAGGAGGGAACACCTGTTTTATTTTCTATCCTCCGCTATTGACCATATTACTGCCCCAATATTTGCTACACAGGTTCTGTACACAAGGAAATTTGTACTCTCCGCACTGAATGGAATGACTTGCATTTGTATACTGACTTTCACAACCCTAAAACATTCCTAACTATTTCATAATTTCTGAAATGAAGACAGTGGTATATTTCAGGAAACACCCGAGGATTGATAGTATGGGCTAGTTATATTGCTGGAACCAGGCTTGGGAACAGAGGGTGCAGGAGAGAAGGTTGTGAGACTAGTCAGGGGTCAGAACATTGGGCTGGTTGCTCACCTTCCAGCATGACCATGGTTTTTCATCCAGTTTTGCTCTCAGTTCCTGCTTCCTTCCCTTAAGCCTTTGACATTTAAGAAAGACCACATCATTAGGAACTGAGATTCTCACATTCCAATCACAAAGTCAGCAGAGCTTATGTCGTTAACTATATTTAAAGACATACTGTATATATCTAATGACTTGACTGCCACTGACTCTGTGGTCGAAAATTCCACACATTCACCACCCTCTATAGCAGAAGTGTCAAACTCAATTGCACATGGGGCCAAAACTCAAAGCACACTTTAGGTCGCGGGCCGAACAGGATAAACATTTATTGAACACACTAAAACTAAACATTTTTTGAACATAAATATGAATAAAAACAGACAGGAATATTATTCCAGAAAAAATAAACTAAAACTTTAAATAACTTAAATATTTTGCTCTCCATAAAAATATCTCCTGTCAGTATTATACAAGTTAGAAATATGAGCATGCTGCAAAAAAACCCTGAAAATATAAATAAAATTTGTGCTTTTCAGCAAAAGTTAAAACAACAACAAATCAAAACACTCAGTTTTCTTTGCTCTTATGCCGTTTTGTCAGAGCTGGATGCTTGGCATCTTTTCTTGGCAATAAGTTTGTTTAGGTTTGGTGTAAGGTTCTGTGTTGTGGAGATTCTCAGGATGGACTGCAGGTGTTCATCAGTGAGACGACTCCTGTGTGATGTTCTGTTAATCTTCATCACTGAGAAAAGCTTCTCACACAGATATGTGCTACCAAACATGCACAAGGTTCGAGCCGCATGTAGACGGAGCTGAGGCATTGCTTCAGGAATGGAGTGAATAAACTGTACGGGCCCTGCAGTGTCGTACTTTGCCTTTAGTGTCCCATTACACTCCAGCTCTATCAGCTCCATCTGAATCTGTACAGGTGCAGTTTCCACGTCGACGGCAAATGGGTTGCGAAGCAGCTCGAAATTAATTTTTTGTGCTTCAAAGTCACCAAAGCGCCGTGCGAACTCAGTGCGAAGTGCGCTCAGTTTATTAGCAAAGTGCGCATTTGGGAACATCATTGCGCCGACCTGGTTCAACATTACTTGGCAACAGGGAAAATGAGGCAAGTTGCACTGGTGAATTTGTGTCTCCCATAAGATCAGCTTCACTTGAAATGCCTTCACTGCATCATACATGTCAGTGATCATGCAGTCACGTCCCTGGAGCTGAAGGTTTAAGACGCTGAGATGTGTTGTTATGTCAGCCAGAAACGCCAACTCACATTTCCACTTTTCATCCCGTAAAACTGTGGTGTCTTTTCCTTTGCTGTCCATGAACTGACAGATTTCCTTGTTGAGCTTAAAAACTCTATTGAGAACTTTTCCCCGACTCAGCCAACGCACCTCTGTATGATAAGGAATGTCGGCAAACTCTGAATCTATTTCCCGCATAAAAGACTGAAATTGCCGGTGATTTAAACCTTTAGCTCGGATAAAGTTTACGGCTTGTGTTACAGTGCTCATTACATGTTCCATCTTTAGGACTTTACCACACAGCGTTTCTTGGTGTGTGATGCAGTGATATGTTGTTAACTCACCAGTACAGTTCTCCTCCTGCATCTTTACCCGCATCCTTCCCACTAGTCCACTTTTTTCACCGCACATCGCCGGTGCTCCATCTGTTGTAAGTCCAATAAGTTTGTCCCAGGGCAATTTCATGTCGGTTACACTTTGACATACATTTTCAAAAATGTCTTTTCCTGTCGTTGTCCCGTGCATCGATTTAATGTTCAATATTTCCTCTGTAACGCACAAATTGGAGTTCACTCCTCGGATGAAGATAGCCAGCTGTGCAGTGTCCGTCATATCAGCACTTTCATCCACAGCAAGCGAGTATGCAATAAATGGGTTGCTTCTTTCAATCAACTGTGTTCTTAAATCAGTGGCTATCTCACAAACTATACTCAGCAACCCATCGGTTTTGAAAGACTCTTTTTTCAGAATCAACTTTTCTCTTCGCCATTGTTAGGGGTTAGCTTTGACTTCAGAATAGCGTTGTATACAGCAACAGACGCTTGACGCGGGAATGTTCCCGGGTAGCCTATCGGCAGCTGTTGCGCTTCATTATGGGATCTGTAGTTTGTGTGTTATCAGCGCTTCATATCGCCGGGCCATTAATAATTAAAATAATAGATCTATCTAAAATGATCTCGCGGGCCGGATATAATTGTACGCCGGGCCGGATATGGCCCGTGGGCCTTGTGTTTGACACCTATGCTCTATAGGAAGATCTCAGTTCTAAGTGACATGCACTGTATCCTGAGTCTGCCCCCATCCTTCCCCTTTCCCTTCTCTGCTGGACTCTCCCTCTTGAGAGAACCCTCCCTCCATCTGCTCTGTCCAACCTTGTTAAAATTATTATAGGTTTCTATTGATATTCTCACCCTTTCACTCTCCAATCAGTTTAAGACTAATGGAACCAATTTCTCCACATGTAGCTGTCCTACCCTTCCAGAAATCAGGTCACTACCACTCCACACCAAGCACGTGCACCTCAGATTTAAAAAAAAATAAAACTCAACACACAATTCTAGATATGGTCTTATCATGGCCCTGTACTGCTGTAGCAGCACATTCTAGCTCCTTTTATTCAGCTTTATTCACTATACATACTTACCCACATCAGGAGTTTGCCGTGGAGTGTTGGCATGAAATGCAACAAGAAAACAACAACATTCACCATTATAAAGAATAAAGAATTATATAAACTGAAGTTAGAGGTTAAAGTGTGGACAGGGATCGAAATACGCATGAATATATAAATAGCGGCATATATTCACAATGTGAACAGCATTATAAAAAAGTGGTTTCAGGTGTGCAGTGCAGTTGCTGGCCGGTGGTGTAGTGGCATCCACACTAGACTTTGAGGCGAGTGGTCCCGAGTTTGATTCCAGCTGGTTCCTTGCAAGCTTTCCATCCGTGGTGGGTTGAGTGTCGAGCTAGCAACTCGGCCTCGTAAAAAAAACAGACAAGTTGCTAAAGACATGGCAAGGTTGCCGCCCAATATGCTACAAGGTGTGGAAAGGAAGAACAAGTAGTGCAGTGCAGTGACTGAGGTCATATGAAGAGGGGAGTGGGTGGGGGGGAGCTAACTAGAACAGTTGATCAGATTAAGATGGCATGAAGATTTTTGCTTTAATAACCCTATAGCGCTTTTCAGAAGTGAGCTTATGGAAAAGGGTGGATAATGACTATGATAGTTTTTCCTGTCCACATCATTGTCCTGCAGTGATGGTAGACTGCAGCCCATGACCTTTTCCACTGACCGGATAATTTCACATATTGTGAGAGTTTGCTGCACCAAATCAGACAGTAATGTCTGATGTGAGGCTCTCTATGATGGCAGTGAAGAATTGCACTGGTACATTCTGGGGAAGATGGAATTATACCAACTCCTGCAAATAAATACATCCTCTGCTGAGCCTCTTGCAATGCAGGTCAATGCATAGCAACATTTATCCACATTAAACTGCATCTGCCATGTATCTGCCCACTCAACCAGTCTGTCTATAACATATTAGAGCCTTTTTGAATTCTCACAGCTCACACACCCTGAAACTTAGTGCCTTCAGCAGACTTGAAGATGGTGCATTTAGATCTATTTTCCAAATCAATGGGACTTCTTGTAAACAAGCTATAAGAAGAGAATTTGCTACTTAAGACGCTGCAGTAGAAATTCAGCAGGTCAGGCAGCATCTGCGGAGGGAAATGGATAGTCGAATTTTGGGGTCAAGATCCTTGACTTGGACTGTTCAACCCAAAATATCAATTGTCCCATTGCAGATAAAGGGTCTTGACCTGGAATGTTGACTATACATTTCCTTCCACAGATGCTGCCTGACCTGCCGAGTTTTTCCAGCATCTGCGGTTTGTTGTGTCTCCTTGCCACAGAAGTTGGTGAAAAAGAGAGATATACTGAATTCTGACAAGATAACTTGGGCCAGAAACATTAATTAATTTTCTTTTCACACAGGTGCTATCTGATCTGCTGCGGATTTCCAGCGTTTTCTGTTTGTATTTCAGGTTTCCAGTATCTGCAGGTTGTTTCTGTTTTCACAGATAACTTTGTCCTGCAGGCACCTGAACGAAGGATTCCCTGGGTGGAGGTGTTGTCATGAAGAAACAGCAAGCATATTAGACCTATGCCAATACACTTCCGATGAACAAAGGGGTATCATATTGAGAGGGCTTGGCAGGTCAATGCCAATGATCTCCTAGGGAAATCTAGAACTAGAAAGGTTGGAAACAGATTACTGGACTTTTATTATCTCATTCCTGCTAACCTCTATCTAACAACAACACATGAGAACCTTCACCAAGACTGGGTGTGGTCTCTGTGGTGATTGCACACTCTTGTTGTAATGATGCTACTTCGGTTACCCTGGCTATTTTGTACGTGCGAGGACTAGGCCTCGAGCTGCGGTGTTACTTGTTTACAGCCACCAGTAAGAGCTGGTGCACTCCACTGGGGACAGTGTGACGTGGAGTCCATGCTACAGACGGTGTAGTCTCACCCCCCCCCCCACTCCGCCCACTGTTCGCTCAGCAGACTGTTGGGGTCAACTGCAGATTTCTGCGGCATTGATGGCTCGAGTCGGGACTATTTATAGCATGGCTGTATCTTGTTGCTATCTTACATGTGTTTGCTATCTTGTATGTGCTATGTGTGCTTTTTGCTGTGTGTGATTGTTGGTACTGCGTTTTGCACCTTGACCCTAGAGTAACGCTCTCTCATTTGGCAGTTTTCGTGGATATTCATGAATGGTTGAATGACAATTAAATGAATTGAAATTGAAATTGAATTGACATCACAAGAATATGCACACTAGTAGCTTAATTGGCCACTGCAAATAGCCCTTCTTGGTAGGTGTGTGGTAGGATCCAGGGTGAGTAAGTATAAAGCGGGATGAGTGTAAACGGGTAGCAGATGACTAGCATGGGATAATGCGCTGAGTGGCCTGTTCCCGTGCTGAGTGACTCAACGGACTATGCACGTCCATACCCACGGTCATCAACATATGTGCACTTGGGAGCATCCTAACATGCTGCATCACTGCATGGTGTGGAAACTGCACTTCAGCAGACAGGAGGGATCTACAAAGGGTAGTTAGAGCTTCCCAAAGCATCACCATCACCAACCTACCCGCCATCGAGGACACATATACAGAAAGGTGCCGGAAGAAGTCTAGCAATATCATGAGGGATCCCACCACCCTGCTCATGGACTCTTTGTCCCACTTCCATCAGGGAAGAGGCTTTGCAGCATCTATACTGGGGCCAGCAGACTCAAAAACAGTTATTTCCCCCAAGCAGTAAGGCTGATCAACACCCACACCCACTAACCCACCCCACCACCACTACTTTACCATTTCCCGTCAGAGACACCTTATGTACAGATAGTCCTGTACCCAGCGTCGCTTTATGGACAGACAATAAGTGTATACATAAGGCAATCTTATGTATTAATATTTATTATGCTTTAATTATACTTTTTGTGCTGCATCCGATCCGGGATGATAATCATTTCATTCTCCTTTACATTTGTGTATTGATGACCGAGAATACAGAAACTTTGCTCTTGAATTACTCTAAGATGGTGGTTTGCCACATCCTTCTCAAGGGTCTTCTAGGATGGGCATTAGCATGTCAAACACATATCAAATTAATTTTTAAAATTCCCAACTTGACATTATGAATGGGAGACTGGGGTGCTTCAGGCGTGATTGGAATAGTGAACCTGATGCCTTAATGAACATCCTTGACATACTTTCTGTTTTTATATCAGCTATTAGAATCCACTCTTTTTTCCCCAATTGTACCTAATCTGAGCACTATCAGTACTGCCCAGACATACTCCAGGAATGTTCTAGATTGGCCTGACTCAGTACCTCTACAGTAATTTCCATCAAATACTCTAAATGAGCGCTGAGGCAAAAACAATATCCAAATGTCAGGTTTGTGGGAGATTTCAAGAGGCGTTTGATGCTGAATTTCTTTGGGAGGTTAAGTTCTACCCAAGCAGCCGCTGTGATTTCAGTGGAACACCTGTACAGATGGTATTCCTTAATATGAAGCTTTGTTCTGGAGCAATTTAACACACAACATGAAATTACCCCCCAAACATTTGGAGATCAAAAAGCAATTAGTTGTTTAAAATCCTTCACTCAACTTCACTCACCCACCACCGAACTGTTCCCACAGCCTATGGACTCACTTTCAATGATTCTTCATCTCCTGATCTCCATGTTCATTGCTTTTTAATTTTTTTGCATAGTTTGTTGTCTTTTATACATACATAGGTTGTTTGTCCATCCTGTTGGCAGCCGTCTTTCATGGATTAAATTGTTTCTTGCATTTGCTGTATTTGCACCTAAGATAACAAATCTCGGGGTTGTAATTGGTGGCATGTATGTAGTTCCATAACAAATTTACTTTGAACTTTTATTTCCTATGTATTAGTTCCAAACAATGTTAGGTTTTACTTCAATATCACCTGTTGAACAAGGAAGTTGGATTTTAGATTTCGGAAAAAACACAAGACATTCTGCAGATTTTGAGCAACACACACAGATTGCTGGAGGATCTCAGCAGGCCAGGCAGCATCTATGGAAGGGAACAGTCGTCGTTTCGTACGAGACCCTTCTCAGGATTTAAAAAGGAGCCAGAAGCCAGAATAAGGTGGAGCGGCGCGGCGTAGAGCGCACAGCCCGGGATCAGTGTGATTTAAAGTGTAAAGACCAAGGTTGCAGCGGTGTGGAGCGCACAGATAATGATCAGTGCGGTGAAGAGCATAAGGGAGGAGAAATAAAGTGGGAGGGGTAAATGCAAAACTTGCAGAGATAAGACGACAGCTTCCTAGTCCTATAAAATGCACACCAGTAGCATCCGTCCAGCACCAACTTAACTGCCCGTTGTAAACATTTCAGCACTTTAATTCATACTGTTCCTGAGTGCGAGGGTCAAGATGCTTGTGGGTGGATGTTTGCTCTGTCTGCTGTACTTTTGCCCAGCTGCAGGGCAGGCGGCGTGGCTGAAGGGGGGGTTAGCTACTTTGGACCACGAGAACGGGACCTTGTGCCATTTGTTGTCAGGAAACGGCTCAGTGCGTTCCTGGAGTTTCCTGGCCCGGATCGGGGGAGGGCTGGTCTTCTTCCAAACTCTGTGGAGCGGACAGGGTGAGCTGGAGCAGTGCGCGGTTCGGAGGGAGGCGAGCATCATCCGCACCTACCTGGCCTTCTGCTTCAGGACCCAAGACGGGGCGGGGGCGGGGGCGGCGGGTGGTCTCCTGGGGCTGTCGGAGCCGCGGCTTCAACGGCAGCTGAAGTTGCTGCAGCAAGTCGCAGCCGCCCGGTGCAGCCCGAGTCCCGCGGTGCCGGGCTCCCCCCGGCGGGACAAGAGCAGCGACCCGCCGGCACCCTGGTTCCACCGGCAAGGAGGCAGGGGGGCCAGTAGGAGCCGCCGAGGCTTGACCGTTCCTGGGACCTTCTGGTGTGGGGCCGGGGACTCCGCAGAAAGCTACGACGATCTCGGTAAGAACCCTCACTTCCTTGTTGGAAAGTTCAATTAAAATCTTCTCTCGGGTCGGGGCGCGCAGGAAAGCTGCGCTTTATATTCTGCACACACACCCGACGCACGCTGGTGGGATGCGCTGTTTCCTTAACGGACAACCCACAGCTGCGAACGTGACGGGAGCGCAGGTTCCCCCGAGCAGCGAGTTCGTGCCAAGATTTGCATTTACAGAGCGCTCACAACCTGGATACAAATGTCCCGAGGGTCAGGATCTGGAATAAAGGAGGAGCGAAATAGTGCGAGTTGGCCATCCGTAAGCTGGAGAGGTGACAGGTTAGTCCAAAGCTACTGCTCCATAATGCTCGACCACACACGTTCAGCTCTGGTCTCTTCATCATAGGAAGGATGTGGAAACTTCAGGGAAGAGCAGATTTGTCTGGATTGCAGAACAGATTTTAGGAGGTTAGATTGAGCAAGCTTGGGCTTTTCTGTCTGGAGCGACAGACTTGTCGACAGGTAGCGCATTTTCTCCCGGGACAGAAATGGCTGGTATTATAAGGACATAATTTTAAGGTGATCAGAGGAAAGTATGGTGATGGGAGTGGAGGGGATGTCAGAGGTAGACTGTTATACACAGAGAGTTGGGTGGGTGTGTGGAATGTCCTGCCAGAGATTATGATGGACATTTAAGAGATCTTAGATAGGAGCGCCGATGAAAGGAAACGTTGGGCAAAGCGGGAGGGAAGCGTTAGATTGGTCTTGGATGTAGGTTAGAAGATGGAACAATATCGTAGGTCGGAGGCCCTGTATGCTGGGCTGTTCTGTGCTTTGCTTGCCTTGTGAATTCAATGTTCAGGCTTTTGGTGTCATTGGTAAGGTCAACATTTAATGCCATTTTCTCCGTGTGTCCGCCGCAGCCTGAGACCCTTATTATTCTTCTGGGGAAGGCACTGTCGTGCCATTGAGCAGGGAAATCCAGAAATCTGACCCGGCAATGAGGCAAGATGGAAGCCTATTGCCAGGTCGGGGTATGGAGGGGAATCTGCCGACGGTGGTTTTCCCATGTACCCAAGCTGTGGGTTTGGCAGTTGCTGTTGGAATCCTCATGCCATGCTCGGTGGTACAAACTGTAGCCACACTGCCGAAGAGGGGCAGTTCTGAGCTATCTGATCTGCCCCGAAACTGTTCCATTCAGCACAATCCTCCTCTACCACGTGACGGAGGATTTTCTCCATGAGGACAGTATGATGGCCACTCCTAACAATTCCTTCATGGGCAGACAGATGAGGACCTGGTTGGGTAGGTGTATCCCTCTATTTCCTTCACTCATTGCCTACTTCTACTGAGGCTGGCAGGTGAATTCTTCATGACTTGGTCAGCGAGAGTCTTATCAAACACTCTCGGTGATGCGCATGGAAGTAGCCAACGCACATGATTGTGTTGCTTATCAGCCGGGTGGAGGATGTTATCCAGGAGAATGTTTCCTTGAATGTTTTTCATGATACTTGACTTTGGTGCCTCAAACCAAATCCAGTACCATCCTCATCCCTCCTGTTGAGTGCGCTGTGTGTTATCTTAAGGAAAAGGTTTATCAAAATGCATTTTGAAGAATTTTAGGTGCTCAATCCCTTTTGGACTGATTCTTATCCCAAAACTAATAGGATACTTGAAATCTAACATTTTTATTTTCATTCCATTATTGCACATCAGACAGAGACGCCGTGCCAATCGTGTAATTAGCAAACAACTGCGGAGGTTGGAAATCGGGAATAACAAAACTTTGGAAATACTTAGCAGGTGGAGAGAAAAGTAAATCCTAAGGTTATACGTTGATATCTTTCAACGGAACTGAAATAATCAGACTTATAACATGTTTGAAATTGCATAGAAGTGTGAGAGGTGATGTAAACAAAAGGAATCTCTGTCAAGAGAGAGAGAGTGAATGACGCAAGTATTGGGGCGCTGGCTGAGAGAGGGTGGTGGAGTTTTGCTGATCAGTTTGGAGGAGATCTAAATACAGTGAAACTCCGGTAATTGGGCACTTTCAGGACTTTGATACTGGACTGGCAAATTTGGAAATGAGTAACAACTCAAGAACATTTACAATTTCATTGGTATTATTGTAAGATTTCTAGAGTGAGTTGGAAGTGTGGCTCCTGTGAGATAGAAGGGAGCCTGGTGGGTGTGGGGCTAAATGGTTGTGATGACCAAATCATCAGATAGTGGATTCTTGGAGGTTCACTGTAGAGTAGGGGTTCCCAACTTATTTTATGCCGTGGACTAATACCATTAACCCAGGGGTCCATGTCCCCAGGTTGGGAAATCCTGCTGTAGAGGAAGATTAACAAAAACAAAGGTAAGATCAGCTGCAGATGCCAGAACCCTGAAAAACAGCGAGTTAAGGATCTATTTTGGCTATATCTATGGAGAAGGGATTTTTGGTACTTATAGTAAATCATCCCACTTCATTGTTGTAATGTTCAAATTTAATTGTCATTCAACCATACTCATATGTACAGCTAAATGAAGCAATGTTCCTCTGGGGCTAAGATGCAAAACACAGTACAGGAATCACACACAGCACACAGAGCATATCGTTATGATAGCACATACAGTCACTTAATAATATTTACACAACTCCCTGAGTGACATGGCCTGAAGATTGATTGCACTTGGGATGTTGTCCTGGAGCAACAGTTCAACAAGAACCAGCACAAAGCAGTTTCAAAGAAAATTGGTTTCCTTTAACCAATATCATTAGCAGTTCCTCTTCTGCATTGCTGGTTCAGCTCTGGAAAGCCATGGACCAGCCTACTTGCCTCTCTTCCATTTTAAACTTGGATTCTTCATTCAGGTTTTTGCCTATCTGACAACTGGTGACTTGTGGAATATTGCTTGGTTACACAAGCTCATTGAGATATTTTAATGTCACTAAGGAGTCGGTATGAATCTGTATTTTTAAAGTTGGTCTGATGTTGAAAATGAAAATATCTTTTCTCAATTTGCTTTCTCAAACTTCTCTTAATTCCTAGCATATCTTTTATGTTTTAACTTCTACCATCTTAACGAAGTTTTATTTAGTTCCAATGACCAGATACCCCTCTTTTCAAGCATCATCTTAATTAATACTTTCTACAAACAGCTTCTTTTACTGATATTTTTCATAAAGTAAGGCACAAAGAACTGCGTGTACTATTCTAACAGCAGCTCGTTCACGATGGCTTTAGATTTAGAACAGCCATGTCCTTTATTGGGTGGCGCGGTGGAGATACGTCTCCACCAAATGAGGTTTAAGGTGCTGTTTCCCTCCGCCAGCCTAATTGTAAACCTGTGTGTGTGCGTGTGGATGGGTTGACAAAGGGGCTCGTTTTGTTGTTGTTGTTACCATTGCTGTTGGCACTATTCAGGACAGGCTATGTTGATGCCAGGAAGTGTGGCGACACCTGTGAGCTGCTCCCTGCACACCCGTGGGTGTGTTGATCGTTAACGTAAATGTCACATTTTACTGTCAGTTTCGACATAGCACATGATTAATAAATAGGTGGCAGGGTGGAGATACGTCTCTACCAAAGGAGGTGTGAGGCGCTCCTTCCCTCCACTAGCCTGCAGGTCACCCTTGGGCAAGGTGTATGACCTGGTTAGCGCCCCCCCCCCCCCACCCCCGGTCAGGGTCACGTGAATTCACGGGAGCAGGAGGTGGATGGTCGTATGAACAGCCGGTGCATATCACAAGTCCTGGTTATGTGACCACTGACACCAGGCAGACAATCTCTGAAGAGTATTGATAATGTGGTCGGGGTCACCCGTCACACTGTCCAGAAGAAGGCGATAGCAAACCATTTCTGGATAAAAAATTGCCAAGCACAATCATGGTGATGGAAAGACCATGATCGCCCACATCATAGGACACGGCGCATCACGAATGAATGAATGACGTCTGTGATACTCTGGAGCTGATTTTGAAATCCAGGGTTCCCTTGGTTTATACATCGCTGTTGAACTACTTAACCGTTTGGTTTGAGCATAAGCAGCGGGAGGGGTAGTCCCCATAGCTGTCCTGCCAGGGAATGAAGTTGTGCTTCATCTATCCTTTCACCTTGTCTACTTTCCTTCTGACCTATTCTCTTTTAATTTCCACTGCAATCCAATTTTAGCCTTGAAACATTCAGTGATGTAATATTCTCTGGTTACGTGCCCCCTTCCCCGCGTTAAATAGCTGGTCCTCTACCTTGAGACTAACTCCCTTTATTCTAGACTTCTCGGGAAAAGGTCCCATAGCGTTTACCTCATTAGGGGACCTGGACTCTCTAGGTAGAATTTAAACAGCAGTACAAAGTGACAGCACACAAGACCTCAGCCCACTCACATCAACTCTCCTGCATTCTGAATCAATAACCATCGAGTCCCACACTGGAAAATGAGTGTGTGGATTCTGAGTAAGGACAAGGACTTGACCACTGCTGTGAGTGGCCCAGATGGGAAGCAAGACGTGCATACTCATAGCCCTGGCTTACCCACCAACTTCTGCTCAACGAACGGACAACGTGATGGAGAGTGTTCGGTGAACACATTTCTCTCTCTCTCTCTCTCTCTCTCTCTCTCTCTCTCTCTCTCTCTCTCTCTCTCTCTCTCTCTCTCTCTCTCTCTCTCTCTCTCTCTCTCTCACACACACACACACACACACACACACACACACACACACACACACACACACACACACACACACACACACACACACACACACACACACACACACACACACACCCTTGTCATTCTGCTGTCGTTGTGCTGAGTGTGTGCATTTCAATGTCTTCCCCCGTATGTTCTCATAATGGGTCGTAAAGGGTTGCCTTTATGGTGCCATTCCCACCATACAAGGCGGACTATTTCATTTCTTTAGTAATAGGGATGTGTAAATGTGTAAATGTTGTTTGTATACTGTATTTAATGTATATACTTCTGTTTATTTTGTAATATGATTGTAACTACATTGTGGGATGCATCATATTCTAATTCATGTGTCATCTTAAGTTAACTTTGTGGGTCATTAAAGATGGTGTATCTTGATGCCTAATAAACGGGGCTTATTAGTGTGTGTGTGTGTGTGTGTGTGTGTGTGTGTGTGTGTGTGTGTGTGTGTGTGTGTGTGTGTGTGTGTGTGTGTGTGTGTGTGTGTGTGTGTGTGTGTGTGTGTGTGTGTGTGTGTGTGAGAGAGAGAGAGAGAAATAGATACTGTAGACAGATAGGGGCTGTCAGGAATTCACACTGGACAAAGTATGAAGCTATTATTGCATTTGCCGGTAGATATATTTTTGTAAATATTGGCAGTTCTCTTTTCACTGTTCTCGCTAATTTTTGTAGCACACCTAATAAACACCCTTGAAGTAAAGTGCTAAGTGACTCCAGCCAATTTCCCCTTTGGTTATAACCACGTATCTAACAGTCGACGTGAGAATGCTTAGCACCTCTGAAACCATTAAACTCTGTGGCCAATACTCAGGACACCAGGGAGAGGGAGGACTTCTGCATTTAAGAATCTGTGGCATCTTCGGAATAGTGATTCTAGTCCTTACATCACTCACTTCAGGCAAAAGCTCTATCAGGTTGCCAGTAATAAGGTGCTGAGACTTGTATATAAGGCAGCGGAAAGTGACATAATTTGCCTAAAGGGCATTTTTAAAGTGGTGGTGGGATGTTATGTAACTTATATGGCATCATCATACTTTTTTTCTCTGTGGTAATTTTATTTTTGGAATTGACGTTTTTGCACTTGGCAAACCAGTAAAAGAGATAAGTGACCAATGTTCCCTCTATTTTTTTACAACTGTGCAGTCCAACTATTGCTATGAGCAGGAAACTTTTATCTAGCCTGAAAACTGTGTGTCATTTTAAATGTTTTTTAGTACATATTAGAATGAAAATTCAAAAAGCACGCACTTTTGATTTTATTTATTAATTGAAGGGTATAGTGAAATTCAGTACGACAGAGAGGATCCTTCACCTGTTCTAGCTGTCCAATTCTAGCTGTGCGGCAGCAGTTCAGACACTGAGCGGCCACGCAGCTTAGAGGAAACCCTGCAAGGTGGCAGGAAATTTTCTTGCAGCTGATGCTTGCGTGTAGGAATGTGCCTTTCCATACCTGTCAGTGTTTTTCTTAGAACCTCACAAGCTCCATTCTTGTCATGCAAAATCACCTAATTAGAATTATTGCAAAATATTCCTCTTTATTGCATGCGGTAAGGAAGCAAGAAACTTCAGATGCAAGAAATGTGAATAAAAGATAGAGAATACTGTAAACACCAAACATCGGCAGAGAGAGGAACGGTGGATATTTCAGATCTGACAACATATCGGAACAGGGCTTGTTTACACTTTAGAACGGAAATGGCTGGAGAGAAAATGGATCACCTGCGATGGGATGGAGACCAGATTGTTTCAAGTGGTATGGAAGCAAAAATCAAATGACAGGAGGAACTCAGTAAGTCAGGAAACATTTGAGGAAGTCAAGGGGTGGTGGATGTTCTGTGCAGAGTCCGCATCAGGTTGCGGGTTTCTTAATCTGCCTGGAGGAGATGTAAAAAGTATAAATTGAGTGACCACGTGGGTTTCCTCTGGGACCCCCGACCACGTGGGTTTCCTCTAGGATCCCCCGACCACGTGGGTTTCCTCTAGGATCCCCCGACCACGTGGGTTTCCTCTGGGACCCCCGACCACGTGGGTTTCCTCTAGGATCCCCCGACCACGTGGGTTTCCTCTAGGATCCCCCGACCACGTGGGTTTCCTCTGGGACCCCCGACCACGTGGGTTTCCTCTAGGATCCCCCGACCACGTGGGTTTCCTCTGGGACCCCCGACCACGTGGGTTTCCTCTGGGTCCCCTCCCCCCCCGACCACTGGAGTTGGTGCTTCAGTTTCCTCCCACAGTCCAAAGACGTACTGGTGGGTAGGTTAATTGCTCATTGTGAATTGTCCATTGACTAGGCTCGGGTTAAATTGGCGGTTGGCGGGTGGCACAACTCAAAGGGACAAAAGGGCCTATTCCATGCTGTATCTCAATAAATAAATGAACAATCCTGGGCAGCACCTGTGGAGAAGGAAACAGGCTGATGAACCCCACATCCATCCCCCCCACCAACAATTGACTCCCAAGACCCTCCTCTTTTTCCTCATGACCACTCCACCCCCTCGCAGTTAGTCACCATTCGTGGTTTGGTGAGGTAACTCCTCATTGGTCCTGCCGAAGGGTCTCGGCCTGAAACGTTAACTGCTCATTTCAACGGGTGCTGCCCGACCTGCTGAGTTCATCCAGCTTGTTTGTACGTCCTTATTGGTCAGTTGTCAACTGTTTATAACATTACTAACAATCCACACAGAGTAGAGGAGAAACCAAAACGATTGAAAGTTACCTGCAGAGAGAAAATAGAGAGAGTAATGTTCATGTTATCAAACCCAAACCAGATCATTGAGGAATGTAGAGGGAGGCTCATTGGAAGTACAAATCCAGACGACCCAAGTCTGTCACAAGACCTGCAGGCCAATGTGGCAAGCCATGGAGCACTGGACTCCTGGGTTTCTGGAGTACATGTTAATTGTTGTCTTAACGAGAGTCGTTAAGCCCTTGTGCTTTCTGTTTAATCTTGACAAGTTTATTTTGACTGACATGGGTTTTCTGCCTACTGTGATTATTTAAAGTGGACTCCTGCTTATCACTTACCATGGGGTCCTCGTTTTGAGAATGATTTGTCTCGTGGCCTCGCTCAGGCAAGTCACTGATGTTCTGTTGAAATTCCTACGTATGAATTTGTTTCCATGTCCACATGGGAGTCTGTCATTCCTCTGCACCTGGGTTCAGTCATTTAAGCACACACTGTGACAAAATCAGTGTGCTGATTCACTGCGTCCAGTTTTTGGACATCTACACAAAGAGAGAGTCTGGATTTAGGTATTGCCCATGGCGACCAGGAATGTGGCAAGCTTGATCCTCGCTTAATAATCTCCTCAAGCATCACACTCAGGGAATGAAATAGAGAAATCAGTAGACCTTTCCATTACCTGTTACATTCCAGCATCCACTGGAAAAGTCTAGATCCTAATAGGTAATGGGATCAGGATCAACTGTAATCTGTACATTTCAAAACCCTGTTAATGCTTACAGAGCAGGCTATTAACAAAATACTTCATAAAACCAGAAAGTATAGGAAATGCTCAGTAGGGCAGTCTGCATTCTAATTGACTAGCATCGACTTACTTCCATGACTTTTTGTCTGTATTTTTGCATTTCAATGATGCATATTTCTTGTAATTTTTATTACCAATATTATGCACAGTTTCTGGAAATGAGATTGGACTGTTAATATTTTTCTTGTCGAAGTGTGGACTTCCTGTTTATGTCTTGGGAAGGGTTTGGATGCAAACTTGAGACTTCTCTTCCAAAGCTGTTTAATTTCCAGCAGGCTCATAATATCTCACTCATAATAGGTGAAACTGAAGGAGTGGTGTGATTTAAAGAACATCTTGTGGGTTCTCCAAAGTACTGGAAACATTTGGAATAGTGTAGTAACTCACCTGCTTCATTAAATTTTGAAGGGGAGAGACCTCACTTTGCAGATAAAAGCTCTCCATATGATAAAAGGGAGGAATTGATGAAGCCAATACCTTCCATGCAAATCCCTTGTTGTCTGATGTTTAATTTATCCCTTTCCAGGTCTATATTCAAATTGTTCACTTCAAAAGAATCATGGGCTATCGGACACAGCTAACTTACAAGGCTGATGACAAAGGACCATTTGAATCCCAGATGTGTTTGAATCCCATTACAGGAGTTAGGGAATTCAAGTTCTTGTTCATTCATTATGTGCTGTAAGTGATCATGGTCTTTCCATGATCATGATTATTCTTGGCAATTTTTTCCACACTAGTAGTTTGCCATTGTCTTCTTCTGGGCAGTGTCTTTACAAGACGGTGACCCCAGCCGTTATCAATACTCTTCAGAGATTGTCTGCCTGGCATCAGTGGTCGCATAACCAGGACTTGTGATATGCACCGGCTGCTCATACGACCATCCATCACCTCCTCCAATGGCTTCATATGACCCTGATTGGAGGGCTAAGCAGGTGCTATACCAATTGCCCAAGGGTGACCTGCAGGCTAGCAGAAGGAAGGAGTGCCTTACACCTCCTCTGGTAGAGATGCATCTCCACCACACCCACCCAGTTGTTCCAAAAATTTAAACTTAAAGGTCCCAATCAATGCTGCTTTGGTATATGACACCAGCCCCACCACTGTGGTTTGGCTTTTGATTGAAGGTGGATAATAAAGACAGGCCATGAAATGATCTTCATCCAAATGCAGGCAGTCCCCGGGTTACGAACGAGTTCCATTTCCAAGTCTATCTTTAAGTTGGATTTGTATGTAAGTCAAAATAGGTACATCCGGTATTATTTTGCGTTAGTTAGTCAAACGTTTGTCTTAGTATATAGTATATATTTTACCTTTCTATGCATATAAAACACATAAGAAATTTATGTATTTCAATAATTAAACCACTGTGTTGCTTAGTAATAATTGTAGCTTTCATGGGGCAGGGCCTTTCACATGCTCCATTATTCTCAATTCATCCTTTAAAATTGTTCTGATCAGTGACCAACTGTAGCCCAACACTTTTCCAATGACCGACGGCATCTCACCTCTTTCCGATCGCTTTATTATTTCCACTTTATTTTCAATTGTGATCGTTTTCCTTTTCTTTGATGCATCACCAGCACTTGCATCAGATTTACACTTTGGAGACATGGTTACAAAGGTAATTAAGAGAAAAATTTAAGCCAAATACAAAGTTACACCCTCAGCACAGTGTTAACGGCAACGTGATCCGACTTAAAATGCTGAGACAGCTTTCCACGAGGCAGTGAACCGCTGAAGCTGCGCAGTGTTTTCATGAGCGTCACAATGTAGTGTGTGCGTTCGTTATTACGAACCATTGTATTTAACTCGGATTTTCAATATAATAGGCTTTATGGCAGGCCATTCGTAAGTACGAGTTGTCCGTAAGTCGGACGTTCGTAACTCGAGGATTGCCTGTATCTACTCTCCATGCTACACTCTTAAAAAATAATTTACACTGCCTTGCTCTTGACCTCTGTACCTGACCTTAGAACAGGGCTTCCCAGCCTTTCTTTTATGCCATGGACCAATAGCATTAAGCAAGGTGTCTATGGACCCCAGGTTGGGAACTCCTGCCTTAGAATGATCAGGAATAGGGAATACAACCTGATTGATTCCTCATGCTCCCCCCCCCCCCCCCCCCAAATCTTCCTCCACTTCAGCCTGGAGAAACTAGCATCACTCTAAAGCAACGACACCTTGTGTTACCATATTCTATAAACTGGCAATGTAGAAACCATTTTCTTTTCAGCATTGATAGAACTCTTTTAACATACTAATGTCACTTATGATTGTACACTTCCAAAACCATTTGTAATCTTTTCCCCTCTCTTCAGGAACATTCAATTGGACAGATGCCTGCTGCAGAGAACATGACCATTGTGAACATACAATAGCTGCCTTTGAATACAACTATGGAATGCTAAACTTCAGGTTGCACACCATATCCCATTGTGATTGTGATTATAGGTAAGCCTGAAGCCAGTGTCTAGAGGGTTAGACCACCACTGGAGAAGATGAGCTAAATCAAAAGAAATTAATTTAGTCACGGGAAGCGAAAAAAAAGGAGAAAATGGGTGGGAAAGGGTTGATGTACCTTTGATGGGTTTACTGGGTGGATGTACAATGCTATATGGATGGGTGTCTCAATGAGCACATGTGTGCGAGGACTCTAGGCGTAATACAGGGGAAAAGCAAGCTACTTATGCAGAGGACTAACATGGTTTGGAGCAGGAATTGGGAGAGAATAGGTGATTAAAGTTCAAAGTAAATTCATTATCAAAGTACACATATATCACCATATACAACCCTGAGATTTATTTTCTTGCTGGCATACTCATCTCATTAAATCCATCATAGAATAATATCCATAACAGATGAGCTGTAGGTAGTATTTAAAGCATTATAACAACCATGCAATTAGGCCCAATGCATCAAACAGCATTCTCCTGTGTGATTACAAAATGAGGATGATGTTTATTTTGGCTGGGGTTTTCTGAACCAGGGTGCTCAGTTACAAAGTAAAGCACTGAATGTCTTCACCCAGGGGTGATGGATCTAAGTAAATTTGAGGGCAATAGGGGCTTAGTTGCTCAGCATATTCAATGCAGAAATTGATAACTTTTGGATAGGAAGAGAGTTGAGGGCTGGAAGTTAGTCTGTCTGGGGTAAAAGGTCAGTCATGGTCCTATTGAATGGCAGAAGGGCAGGATGGCCTGCTTAAAAAAAAGTTACCCAGGAGGGTAAACATTAGAGCCGGTGTGGCCAAATAAAAATAAGGGGAAGAAGCAGAGAGAAAATAAAAGAAGTGCATGTTCTCGCTAGCTTGACCATAAGACCACAAGACACGGGAACAGAGTGAGGTCACTTGGCCCATCAAGACTGATCCGTGGCTGATTTATTTTCCCTCTTTACCCTATTCATCTGCCTTTACCTGGTAACCTTTACCCCTTATTAATTAAGACCTATCAACCTCTGATTTCTTATAAAATGGCCTTCAAAGAATTCTTTTTAGCTTTACTTTCTATCTTTCCAGGTTCAAGAAATGTCTCCTAGATGTCAATAACACCATCTCCACAATGGTTGGAGTAACATATTTCAACATATTCCAGATCCCTTGTTTCTCTCTACAACCAGTCGACCATTGTATGAAGAAGACTTTGTCGAGCTCGTGAGTCTGCCAATGACTTTTCCCTCTTCTTTCCTATCTATGTGCTGGTGCTATCGCTCGGATGTATTCATGGGTACCGATATATTGCAAAGTTTCTGTTCCTGATCAGATAATCTTTGAGACTTTACACGTACACTTTCAGCACTGAGCTTTGCCAATATGGAGCATGTATTAGGGGCACAGCCAGTCAGTTGAGCCGAATTCCCATCCATCAAACTGATTGGAGCAGGGCAGACCAAAGGGAGAATAGATAGACCATAAGACCCCAAGATAGAGGAGCAGTATTAGGTTATTCAGCCCATCGAGTCTGCTCCGCCATTCCATCATGGTTAATTTATACATACAATGGATGAAATGCCTATGCCTCATCTCCTTTCGTGGCATGGCAAGGGTTAAACTGCCATCTCTCTCCTACCCTAACTGCCAGTTCTTTGCATCGTTATTCGCGCCCACATTTCTTTCAACTCACATTGATCCTTCAGTCTCCCCGTTGCCAAACCAGATTCTCACAAATACAAGAATCCATTCATCATAATGCCTACACTTTCCTCTTTCTTTCTTTGTTACACTTTGATATAATTTAAAATGTTAATTTAAAGAAATCAGATGGAAGGATGTATTTCGCTAATGCAAGAAGGTAGCAATCAGTGGATGTAGCTTGAAGGTTCTTTTGTTCTCTAGGTAGATTAGAGAGGATTAAGGACAATAAATTCACCAAAAAGATAGTTCACAACCTGAAAGGGTAACAGAAGCAGAAGCATTTATCAGATATAAAAAACAATCAGTTAATCTCTCACAAAATGCTGGAGGAGCTCAGCAGGCCAGGTAGCATCTATGGAAAAGTGTATAGTCAATGTTTTGTGCTGAGCCTGAAATGTCGACTGTTTACTCTTTTCCATCCATGTTGCCTGGCAGCACACGCAGATTTTCTCCTGTTTACAGTTTAATCTCTGACAGTTTGCTGGTAATGGTCTCCTTCAGTGCTCCCGAGTGCTTCGAGATATTCGAGCATGATACTCCTGATGTTGTTGAGCAACAGGTGAAAACATAAATGTACAAACACACAAACTTATCTCCAGTGCATTAGCCTAGATGGTGAGCTAGCACTCATGACCCAGTTGCAGAGGGAACCACGGTCAAGCTGTCCATTTGCAAAGATATCGCACATTGCAAGAGAGATGCCTGAACTGTAATCAGGAGAGGGAATACTGGAAGAGTTTATTTTGCATCCCACCCCACCTCTGCATTTCCCACAGGTTTTAGAATAAGACATCATTATGGAGTCATTGTGGCACAACAGAGAAATAGTACAAATTAATTTTTGTCCGAGGCAGACACACGCAGGGTATGACTGCCATGTAGATGAGCTTTTTCTCCAGCAGAAGTACATTATGAATCAGGACAAGCGTAAGTTAGCAGACTTCAATTAACATAATTTATGTGTAACTTACATGTGAGCAAAAATAAATGACAAAATAAACAGTGACAGTAGGGCAAATTTGAAAGAGGAAAATATATAACTTGAAGCAGTGTTAAGGATTTTCAGGTTGTGCACTTACACTAATCCCATTTGCTTGCATTGGTCCTTATCCTCAATGCCTTGCCTACTTAAATGCTGGCAAAGATGACTCCACCACCTCCTCCGGCACAGAATTCAAGACAGCAACCACTTTTCCCTCAAATCCCCTTTGAGACATTTTCTTCACCTTAAACCTTCATCTTCTTGTTTTTGGTAGTCCTGTTATTGGACAAAGATTCTGTCTACCTATCTGGGGTTCTTAAACTTTTGGATACCTCTGTCAGGTCACCTTTGCCCCACAGAAAAGAAACTCAGTCTGTCCAATCTTCCCCTGTATCTAATGTCCAGTGTCTGGATTGGGTGACCCCAGCCATTATCAATACGCTTCAGAGATCGTCTGCCTGGCGTCAGTGGTCGCATAACCAGGACTTGTGATCTGCACCAGCTGCTCACACGACCATCCACCACCTGCTCCCATGGCTTCACATGACCCTGATGGTGGGGGGCTAAGCAGGTTCTTCACCTTGCCCAATGGTGACTTCCGGGCTAGTAGAGGAAAGGAGTGCCTTACACCTCTTTTGGTAGAAATGTATCTCCACCCTACCACCCAAATCAATTGCTGCTAATCCCTTAGTATTTTCTCCAGTATATTCTTTACCAATGGCATAAGGCTTGTGGCTAATAAGCTTATCCCAGCTCCCCTTGCGGGGGCATCATTAGCTACCCTCCAGTCCCCTTTATAACACTCCCAATTGTTAGCTGTCACTTTACCCAAAATCAGCTCCCAGTCTCATTTTATGTCTCTTACAATATTGAAATCAGTGTCCACACACCCCACCCCATCCATCAACCTACCTGATTCTAAATCTGAAGCTGAGCGACTATCTTGCCCCTTACCACAACTACATTGAAACTTATAGAATTATGGTACAGGTCCACAATCCCTTATCCAAAATCCTTGGGGCCAGTTGCATTTGGGAAATCAGAATTTTTTTGGATTTCAGAAAATTGCTAATCATATTGATAATTAACCTGGCTCAGTGCGGGTGGACTTTAGGACCCGGGGGAGCTCCAGACCTACGCACATCCTCCCGTATACTTTAAATCATCTCTAGATTACTTATAATACCTAATACAATGTAAATGCTATGTAAATAGTTGTTATACTGTATTGTTTAGGGAATAATGACAAGAAAAAAGTTTGAACATGCTCAAACGAGTGCTGAAGAGAGAACGTTTAGGTTTTCCCAATCTGTGCTCTTTTACAAATACTATTATTTTATTTACAGAATAATATACTGATAAATGAAATAGTGGGATAATTATAGACCATAAATACACTAGTACATTTTATTTCCAACAAAAACATTCAATAAAACATAAAAATATACAGCTTCAAACGAACCGAATCAAACACATGGTAAATGACTTATTGGAATAAATGTAGAACGTAAATACTCTAGGACATATACAGGTTCAAACTAAGCTAAATACGTACAGGTACCTCTAGTTAAGTTGCATTACGTCTGGCAAACAAAGCTAAATACTCTACAGGTACCTGGTGGGCCAGGAACAGGATTTTTAAGTTATGAAGCAGCACTACGACAGACATTGTTTTTAAAGTCTTCTTAAAGTGTCATTTGTCTCATTAACATAGGTTTATGTCTAAGCAAATAGGGGTATCTGCAGCTCTTTTTGACATTTTCACTGTGAAATTAAACACAAAGTCAACAGTGAACACAAAATATCAGCGAACAGCAAATGCAGGTGTAACCAGTACGAGCGCTGAGCCACAACTGACGTCTGGCGGCCTCTGCTAGTGCTGCCATGTCACACCTGAGTGATGTCAGCTGTTGGCATGCCAAACAAGGCTTGTTACGACATGCTCCACACTCCACGGAAAAAAACTTTGGTTTTCGGAGCCTTTTGGATAAGGGATTGGAGACCTGTAATTGTTGCCAGGATGTTTTTCAACACCAGCCCATCTTCATTCCTTAAAATAATGTACAGTACTGGTTAAACTTAACCCAGTAAGTTTAAAGAGTGCAGGAAAAGGAGGAGGTGGCTTTAAAGGGAGTGCAGGGTCTAGGCCCAGAACTTGAGTAGGGCAGGCAGCACATTTTACGTGGTGCACCCACTTCTACGTTGATGAGACCTGTCCTAAACTAAGGGACCACTTTGAATAAGACTCATCTTTTTCCAATCTTGATCTGAATCAAATGAGTAATTTCAAGTTTTGTTTTCTTATTGCTGTCATTTTGCCATGAATTCATGAGAACATTGAGGAGAATGCAACTTTACTAAGGTACATAAAAGATTTCCTACTTTAGACCATAAGGCCGTAAAATGTAGGAGCAGAATTAGGCCATTTGGCCCTTCGAGTTTGCTCCACCATTTCATCGTGGTTCATCCATTTTCCTCTCAGCCCCAATCTCTCACCTTCTCTCCCTATCATTTCATGCCCTATCCAATCAAGAATTTATCAACCTCTGCCTTAAATATACGTAAAGACTTGACCTCCGCAGCTGCCCGTGGCAATGAATTCCAGATTCACTTTGGATAATGTTAGCAAATAAATTGAAAAAAATATTAATTCACAGTATGACCTTCATCATGAATGAGGAGACATTTTTGAAACCTTGAAATAATTAATGGGTTATATATTGCTGCACTACCTTCAGCAGTATGTTGAGAATCTGGCATGAAACATGCCACAGCTTGATATTCAGTGAATCAGAACCAGGTCTGTCATCACTGACATACGCCATGAAGTTTATTGTTTTGTGGCAACAGTACAGAGCAAGATATAAAAATTACTAGAAGTCACAGAAATAAATAGAAAGAACACAAAAGTGGAATAACAATGTAGTGTTGATGGATTCGTGAACCATTTCAAAATCCGATGGCAGAGCAGAAGAAGCAATTTCCTGCAATGTTAATGGTCGTAATGAGAAGATCGTATCCCCCAAATGGTGATGGATACTACCTTCTTGAGGCACCATCTCATGAAGATGTCCTCAACGATGGGGAGGGTGGGGCAGGGGGAGCGCTACACCTGAATGACATTTCCATGTTTGTTGGCGCCCTGGATTTTAACTTTGATTACCACCCTAGTATGTGTTGGATTTAAGGAGGCTTTGTGTGGAGATTGTGCTACAGGAGAACTAATCAGGGAAACAGGATTCGGATAGGAAAAACTTCTCTTCAACTGCATATTAACGAGCTTGTCTCTGTGTGTCTCTCCCTTTCCCTTTCCATTTCCTAATCTGTGCTTCTAACAGTTGCCATGCTACTGAGCTGACACACCAGGCTTTTGTACAGTCTCCATCACCGTACGATTACCCCCACCCCACAGTGGATGACAAAGTGGGACAGCTGCCTGTGTCCACAGAAAGGCCCGCAACAACAAGCAGAGTGAACAAAATTGCCAGCAGTGTCTCGGTCGAATTTGTTTATCCAACTTCACAGCAAGGAGCAACGCAGAAGTCTCAAAAGAGCAAAGATAAATGCAGAAATTGCAGTGGTCGCCAGAAGCTGGGAACCAAAGATGCTTCTCAAAATACCTTGAAGTCGAGGACAGAATTTGGAGGTATGGATTTTAACCATGCCATTGAGCAGAATTCAAAGGAAAATGCATTTCTTGTTGACCAGGAGGAAAACAGTTTTTCCATAAAACTCTTCCAGAGAAATGCACCATGCACGTGGTATTAAGTCTATTGGTTTGGTTGAGAGTATCCATCCATAATTTTTCTTTCCTGACAGAACTGAGCACAAACCAAATTTTCCAGACAGGAAATCCTTTCCTACCGATTCAATGTATCAGAGTGGAAGCTGCAATCATTTGGGAGTGCCTCTGATTCTCAGTCTTGGCTTCTTATTGGATATCTTCGGACAGGAAAGAAAGGATAAGCGCTACTTTAAATGTTCCGTTGTTTGATTTATTTAGATGTAGAACAGCTTGTAACAACTTGATACAAGGTAAATAACCCGCTACGTGGCAGCACAGGAAGACTGCAACATGAGATGTCCCAGTGATCACAGCTGGAAGTCTTATACCAGCAATGTCACACTGTGCAATTCTAGCTTCCGTGCACTTAGTTTTAAAAACTGAAACATGCACTAATATAACTTCATATTTTAAATGTATATCACAATAAAATGTCAACTTTTATTCAGTAATGTAGTTCCTGAGAAGATAAATTTACAAGTGCAAAACTAGAATTAATGTAAAACTGTCTCCTTTTTCCTGAATCTAATCAATTTCTGCTTTATTTTATTTGCAAATCACAATGATTTTCACCATTTCCCATCCCTGTTTCCCTCTCTCATCTTATCTCCTTACCTGTCCATTACCTCACTCTGATGCTCCTCCCTCTTCCCTTTCTTTCATAGTATTTTGACCTCTCCAATCAGACCTTCTCCAGCCCTGTATCTCTTCCACCAATCAACTTCCAGCTCTTTACTTCACCCCCACCCCCTCTCTCGGTTTCACCTATCACCTGCCACCTTGTACTTCTTCCTTTCCCACCCCCACCTTCTTACTCTGACTTCTCCTCTCTCTTTCCAATCCAAATGAAGGGTCTCGGCCCGAGATTTCGACTGTTCACTCTTTTCAATAGATGCTGCCTGGCCTGCTGAGTTCCTCCAGCATTTTGTGTGTGTTGCTTTGGATTTCCAGCATCTGCAGATTTCTCATGTTTGTGATTTTGATGTAGTCAGAAATGGTATTTAGAAGTAAAATTATTCTTTGACTAATTCAACCTGTGAGTCGAGTACAGTATAATCAAGTCCAATGCACTCTGATGTAGGTCACATGAATTGTTGTCTTCTGCTGACCAAAGACAGCCTTCTAAGATGTATTCTTAGTAGCCACACGGTTTTGACACAGGGTTTACATTGCAGGCAGACTCACAGCCAGTCTGGTCTCTAACTGCACATTTCCTCAGTCTTCTTTAGATTAATTCTCTTGTCTACCCAGTATTTTCAGTAACATTCCCACAAGGACATGCAGATAATTATTTTTCTCTTCACTTCATATTACTTTGCTTCACTAAAACTGGGAACCCCCCCCCCCCCCCCACCACCACCTGTCCTCCATCCTGTCAGCAGTTTTCTTTTGTTGAGATTTTCAATTGAAATCACCATTGTGTTTCACTCGAGCAAACACCCAGAAGAACTCCATTCTCATCTCCACTGGGGGCCCCAAGCAGCCCTTTCAGGTGAGCAGCACCTCAGCTGCGAATCTGCTGGGGTTGTCTCTTGTGTCCGGTGCCCCCAATGCGGCCTCCATCGCTGAGACCCGTCGTATATTGGGGGACTGCTTTGTCAGGCACCTCCACACCATCTGCCACAAGCATAACTTCTCAGTGGCCACACATTTTAATTCCCATTCCCCTTCTGACATGCGTGTGTCCACGGCCTCCTCTTACGCCACGATGAGGCCACCCACAGGGTGGAGGAGCAACACCTTATATACCATCTGGGTACCCTAAAACGGTATGAATACTAACTTCTCCTTCCAGTAAACAAATTACCCCCCTCCACTTTCTTTCTTCCCGACTCTGGCCGTCATTTCTTCTCACTTGCCTATTACTTCCCCCGGGTCCCCTCCTCCTTCCCCATCTCCAATGGTCCCCTCTCCTATCAGATTCTTTCTTCTGCCCTTGATCCTCCCCACCCACCTGGCTTCACCTATCACCTTTCAGCTAGGCTCCTTCCCCTCCGCCCCCCAAACTTTTTAATTCAGGGATCTTCCCTCTTCCTTTCCACTCCTGGTGAAGAGCCTCAGCCTGATTCGCCAACTGTTTACTCTTTTCCATAGATGCTTCCTGACCCACTGAGTTCCTCCGACATTTTGTGCGTGTTACCTAGAAGACAGGTCTCTGAACTTGAATAGAATGATGTGTATCTTAAAAGTAACATGCAGTATCATAAAACTAAAACAAATCCACTTCAAACTAAACTATAAAACAAACACTATCCTGGTCTCCGAGAGGACTGTGCCATCCTGGAGTTAAACTCAGCAGAAACTAAGTCTGACATTTTGTCATTTAGATAAGTAAACATTCTACAAGGGCAGAGGTATCTTGTGCTTCTTTAAGTATTTAGCTCTCTTCTCTTTCTTCCATTTAACTTTGGACATTGTGACATTAACTCTGGCTGGGGAGATCTGACGAATGTCCACCAAATATCTGCAAGGTTTTCCTTTGTGCCATCACACCATAGAAACTGTGCCGCATCACCGCCATTAGATGGGAAAGGAATTTAGATTGGTTTGTTCTCCCCTTTAAAATAAAACCTCCTTGGTTGAAGGCTCCAGTGATTATATTTATTGATCACTGGCTGATATTTGGAGGAGACAATATGGACCATAGGAGACACATTGCAATGTAACTTCATTTGTGGATCCCAAAGTTCCAATTGCTTGCTTATGACAGATGCCAGGATCTGCATTAGATCCAGTCTAATCTGGTGTATGGCATTCTTCTGCTGCTGTTTGGGAAGTCAGCATAATCTCTTAATCAAATGAAATTCTTTAATCAGTCCAGATCAAATTTCCTATAGGTCACTAAATCTATAAGTGCCTACCTTGAGTGGAGTTCAATAGCAGTAGAGTTGAATAAATTGAAGGTGAAAATCAATTTTCAAAATAGTTTCCATTATTGGCTTCAATAAAATGTATTACTTATTTTGCAGGTGGTTCCCAAACTTGTGGCTGTTACAAACCTCTGGATCGTTGTGTGCACAAGATCTTGCCCCAGGAATTCAAGTTCTCCCTTTACAACCAGGAACCCAAAACCCTCTATCACTGCAAGTGTATGAGAAGGTAAAGCCACCCCTTTACGGGTTAGTTCAGTTGTTGAGACTGGGCTTGATCCCGTCTCATCAAGTTCTGTGATCACTATTCAATTAGTCCACTTCACATTGATGCCCCAGAACATGCTCCTCATCTTTCAAATCCATGTTGGATTTGCTCAGTCCTATTATTCCTTTCAAGTTGTGCTGTTATTTCACCTGTAGATTACAGCATTTTCCCTACTGCTGATGTTAGAATTATAGGTCAGCAGTTTCCAGTTCTTTCTCTCCTTGTTTCTTAAATAGTGTGGACACATTCCCCTCCAATACAGTTCAGAAGTCTACTAAATCCTGGAAGATGATAACCAGAGCATTCACAGTCTCTAAAGCCACCTCTAGTGTGGTATCACAAACACAAGACAATCTGCAGATGCTGGAGATCGTGTGTGTGTTGCCCTAGTGTAGCGCTCTAGCTCAGCGAGACAGGTCAGAAAGCACTCTGATGGCTGATTCAGATGGCTCAGCACGTCACTGGTACTTGACTACTGGACCTGGAGACAATTCACAACTCTCGATGCCTACTACATGCTTGTAGCATCATTAAAGACCCATCCCATCCCAGACACTGTCGGTTCAATCTCCTGCCATCTGGTAGGAGATCTTAACCAAGACAGTAAGACCGAAAAACAGCTTCTTCCTGAGGGCTGGTGTGCAGCTGAATAAAGCTACAACCCAATTTGCCAATGGCCTTTGAGTGCTATGGACTGTTTTTTTTTAATTAAGCCACACTGCATGCATTGTAAATATCCGTTTTGCACAAACTGGAGTAGCATCATTGTCTTGAGCAATGACAATAAAGTTCTGTTCTATTGGCTTTTTAGCTTGCCAACTTTTTCAGTAATATTTTAAAATTGATATTTAGTTCTTCTGATAAATGTAGATTTTGTGGTCTTCCATGAAGACAGATAGAAAGAAGCTATTTAATTCCCTTGTAATTTCCATATCTTTCATGTAAATTCTTCTGTTTCTATCTTTTTGGTACTTTATAAAGTCTCTTACAGTCTCTTTTGTTACTTACCAGATTACTTTCATATTCTATCTTGTGTTTATACATTTAAACTCCTTGGAGTTCTGAATGTAATCTAAAAAGCTGAGTTCTAAATTCCTTGGGGCTATTTGCATTTCTGTCAAGTTCATCTTTTAACTTTCTCTGATTAGCCACGGAGGAATAGTTGGACACTTTGATTTTTATGTCGTTAAGGTATACATTTTTTCAACTTGTCTATTATGTCTTTAAATGCTGACATTGATGCCACCATCAACCTTTGCATTCTCCCAGTCAACCATAGCCAACTGTCTTTTTGCTCCGGATGACTAATGTTTGTATAGCTTTAAGAACCTAGTTTCAAATTAGAACACACTATATTGGATTCAGAATAAAGTCTGATTTTACTATATCCTTCACAAAAGGATATAATCAATTTACTTTCTCATTGTACAAAATATCCAAAGTGGACTTTTCCTAGTTGATTTCTCACACATTGACCTTTGTATCACATGTATATTCCATGAGTTCATCTTTCATGGTATTATAGCAATTTGATTTAAAAAATCTCCCATGATTAGTCTTGCATGTATCTGTAGTTTCTTGTTAATTCATGACAAGTTGAAAACTGTAACTAGAATCAGAATCAGAATCAGGTTTAATATCACCAGCAGATGTTATGAAGTTTGTTGTCTTTGCTGCAGTAAAATACAATAGATAGTAATAGAAAAAGACATAAGCTTGTATATACAGTATATTACAGTTCAACTAAATACGTAGTGCAAAAATAAAAATAAAAAAATTAGTGAGGTAATGGTCATGGGTTCAATGTCCATTCAGGAATTGGATGGCAGAGGGGAAGAAGCTGTTCCTGAAACATTGAGTGTGTGCCTTCAGGCTTCTGTACTTCCTTCTTGATGATCGCGATGAAAAGAGAGCACGTCCTGGGTGGTGGGGGAACTTAATGATGTATGCCACCTTTTAGAAGCATTCCTCTTTGAAGCTGTTCTGGATACTATGGAGGATAGTGCTCATGATGGAGCTGACTAAGTTTACAACTGTAGCTTATTTCAATCCTGTGTAGTAGCCCCTCCCCACCCCATACCAGACAGCGATGCAGCCAGTTAAAATGCTCTCCACAGTACATCTGTAGAAACTTGTGAGTGTCTTTTGGTGACATACCAAATATCCAACCTAGAAATAATTCCCACCCCTGTTTTGATATCTCTTGGCTTGGACCAATGTGTCATGCTTTAGAATGCCAAGATCAGTTCTCACCACTGCTTTGATCTTCATCCTTACTGACATGCACACCAGCCCATCAATTTCCTTTTCGACTCTCTTTTCTAAATGTTGATGAGCCTCGAGTATTTAGTTCCCACAGACCCAGCTCTGCCTGACCAAAGGTTATGAGGAGAAGGCAGGAGAATGGAGTTAAGAGGGAAAATGATTGAATGGCACAGCAGACTCATTGGGCTGAATGGCTTAATTCTGCTCCTTTGTCTCATGGTCTTATTATGGTCTTATCGTGTGACCAGCAAGAAAGGATGTGGTAATCAATCCCTTGTGCAGAGATTGTACATATTAATAATGTCAGTGCTCTTCGTCAATTGATGCAATGTCTGATTAAATGTTGTCACTTTTTCTCTGACCCTGTTTCTTTCAGGTTTGCAAAACAGATGAAGATGGAAGCAAATGTGAAAATAGTGAAGGAATTGTTCTTCAGATTTGTGTCGCAGAGTTGTTTCCGGCTGAAATCGGTGCCGATGAATTGCAGCAGAGAAGGACCCGTTCTGTAAGTGGTGGATTTGACTGTTGTGGCCGCGGTGGTAAGGGGGTTGGAAAGTAAATGTCAGTGCGAGGGATTCTTGTACCAGTGGGAGGTTCAAAAAGGCAGGTATAAGGACACTGTGGAGCTGCCATCCTTGAAGCAAAATGGCACCCGATCTACAATGTACCTGCAAAGCAACGCTTCAAATCTGAATTTCTACACATGTATCATGGAGAGCATTCTGACTGGCTGCACCACCGTCTGGTGTTGAGGGGCTACTGCACAGGATCGAAGAAAGCTGCAGAGAGTTGTAAACTCAGCTCCATCATGAGTGCTCGCCTCTGTAGTATCCAAGACATTTTCAAGGAGCAATGCTTCAAAAAGGTAGCGTTCATCATTAAGGACGCCCATCATTAGGACATGCCCCCTTCTCATTGATACCATCAGGGAGGAGGTACAGAAGCCTGAAGGCACACACTCAGTGATTCAGGAACAGCTTCTTCCCCTCTGCCATCCAATTTCTGAATGGATATTGAACCCATGACCACTATATAGACTTATTGTAATTCGGCTTTCTATATTATCATGTATTACATTACACTGCTGCTGCAAAGACAACAAATTTCACGAGCGATGCCAATGATATTAAACCTGATTCTGATGGCTAAGAATTCTGACACTTCGATCAGAGACTGTCTGTGGAGGGTGAGGTAGAGTTAATGTTTCTGGTACTTCATCAGGCCTGGAAAAGTAACAGGAGGAGCAGGGAAATAATTTAAAATATTTTGTACAAATTATAGAGGGGGAGAGAACAACGAGAATGTCAGAGACACCACTGCCTTCAGTACGGCCTGGGTGAAGTGACACAAGATGGTAGTTGATCATAGCTTCTGTGTCTGGAGGGGAGTAAAGAGACGGGAGGGGGTGAAGGGGGACAGTGGAGAGAGGACCTCGATAGGCTGGAACTGAGGTGCAGAGCTCAATGAAACCTGTGCTGACACCCCTTGTATCATAATAACCCACAAAATAAGGAAAAGGGACACAATGTAATGAAATTTTACAAGTCAGCAAATGAACAAACAGTAAATTACAGTTTATCTGAATAATGCACAGCCCTGGGGGAGGTAGTCCTGGCTGATCACAGACAGGAGAAATGGGGACAGCGTTAGAAGGGAGAATCAGATCAGTTTTATAATCTCTGTCTTGCAGCAAGTTATTATAAATTATGAAATAAGTAAATCATGCAAAAAAAGGTATAATGAGGTAGTGTTCATGAACCATTCGTGCTGTATCTCTGAGTCAGAATCAGGTTTAATATCACCAGCAAATGTAAATTTTATTGTTTTGTGGCAGCAGTACAATGGAATACATAATAATTTAAAAACTGTATATAAAAATTCAGTAATTAAATTAAATAAACAATGCAAAAAGCAGAAAAAAAGTAGTGAGGTAGTATTCAATCTCCAAGAGAACCACAACTTTGTCATGGTTTGGAGGCTTGTGTGCCTCAGTGACCCGGATAGCTCTGTCAGCTGGAGTGAGGGCTTTGTACTTCGACTGCTGATAGGGTCACCCATGCCAAACAGGTCAAAGAGTAGAGGCCAGACTAAGAGTGGTCCACCGGTCCTCCAGGTTCAGGGGTTCAGCTCAGGGCCAACTACCCTGACTGGTAAAACAAAATTGTTACAAAAACAGCAATGAAGAATCCTTCTTCATCTGAAGCCCTGAACACTGGACTGCAGAGATGGAGGACCTCTATTGCTGTCCTAAATGTCAATGGTATAATCGGCAGTAAGTAATTAGTGTTCATGGGTTCAATGTCCATTCAGAAATCAGATGGCAGAGGGGAAGAAGCTGTTCCTGAATCACTGAGTGTGTGCCTTCAGGCTCCTGTACTTCCTTCCTGACGGTAGTAATGAGAAGAGCGCATGTCTCCGGTGGTGAGGGTCCTGAATGATGAATGTCACCTTCTTAAGGCACCACCACCACCTCTTGAAGATGTTGTCTGCAGCAGGGAGGGTTACATCCATGATGATTCTGGCTCAGTCTACAACCCTCTGCAGCCTCTTGCGATTCTTACCAAGCTGTGATGCAACCAGTCAGCATGGTCTCCTTGTATATCTGTAGAAATTTGAAAGAGTCTTTGGTGACTTAAATTCCTAATGAAGTAGAGCCAGTGGTATGCCTTCTTCATAATTGCATTAATGAGTTGAGCTCGGGACAGATCCTCAGAGATACTGACACACAGGAACTTGAAGCTGCTCACCCTTTCCACCTCAATGAGGACTGGTGTGTGTTCTCCCAACTTCTCCCTCCTGAAGACCACAATCAGTTCCTTGGTCTTGCTAATATTGAGTGTGAGGTTTTTGTTGCAACACCACTCAACCAGCTGATCTTGTCTGCTCTTGTATGCCACCTCATTGCCATCTGAAGTTTTACCAACAAGTGTTGCCACCTGCAAATTTAAAAATGGCATTTGAGCTGTGCACAGTCAAACAGTTGTGACTGGGGGTGGGGGGGGGGGGGTAGAGAGAGAAGCAGTGCATTAAGCAAGCATTCCTGTGATGCATCTGTATTTTGCTCACTAGTTGAATGCCCAAGTGGTTACTATTCTATTATGGATCCCTTGAGTATGCGCCAAGAAAATAAATCTCAGGGTTGTATATGGTGACATTTACTTTGAACTTTGTTGGTTGTCAGTGAGAAGCCAGTGTTATCACTGATCTGCACTGACAGTGGTCTCTGAGGATGCAGTTGTGGAGGGAGGTGCAGAGGCCTGGGTTTAGAAGCTTGGTGATTTGGACAGAGGGATGATGGTGTTGAATGCCGAGCTATAAATCGATAATCAGAGGCTTGATATGCATTTTGCTGCTGTGGACTGGTTGGCGAGGTAAAGAAATTGCAGTTGCTCAGTCAGGAGTTTAACGTCGCCAGTTGCCTTGGGGATTTGTATAGTTGCAGTGTTATATTCCCCATATTTGTGTCCATCCAAGGTCTGTAATAAGGACATGAACACAACAGTCTGCATAAAATGAAAGGGTTTGCTTGGTTTGTGTGGTTTCAGTTTGGCTGAATAAATTGCACACCACCAATCACTATTGTTCACTACAAACATGATTTTCTCTACAGGTGTGGAAGTCAATCCAACTCCACCGTGGCTATTCTCTCCAAACCCAGATATCTACAGAATATCATGAAAGGTTGGGGGACTGGAGGCGAATCCCTGTTTCCGTCACCAGATGAGCAGGAGAGAAATCAGAACGGAACATTTAATAGCACAGACTCTGTTAAGCTGTATCATCACTGTTTACAGATAATTCATACTTTACCTGTAAAGTCTTAAAGGCTGCTTTCTGGGCAACTCAGTGTGGGTTGTGAGCGCAGACATGGAGCAGTACAGCCCAGATGTTATGAGACCTCTTACTCTAAGATCAGTCTAATCCACATAGCCCTCCATGTGCCTATCTAAGGGTCTCTTAAGTATCCCTCATTTATCTGCCTCTACTACCAACCCTTGCACTGTACTCCATGCAGTCTGTGTGCAAGAAGAATACATCTGATATATCCCACCTCTACTCTCCTCCAATTACCTTAAAATTACACCCCCTCATGTTAGCTATTTCCACCCTGAGTAAAAGTCTCTGGCTATCCATTCCATGCCTTTTATCATTTTCTACTCCTCTATCAAGTTGCCTCTCATCCTCTTTGTGATTTTATGAATATTACATGGCTCCACGAGTCTTAGGAGGGCAGCCGATGGTGTATCCGCACTGGACTTCAGAACGAGTGGTCCTGGGTTCGAATCTGGCTGGCTCCTTGCTTGTTTTCCATCTCTGCTGGTTTGAGTGTTGAGCTAGCAATTTGGCCTTGATGCAATGCTAAAGCAACTGCAAGGTTGCCGTCTGATGTTCCAGAGGGGCACTGGAGGATAGTCGAGTCTTAGTAGTAGGAAAAGGATGCCTTGAATAAATATTTTGTCTTGGGGTGCAAGTCTATAGCTCCCTGAGTGGCACTTCGATTTATTGGTCAGGGCATTGAGTATAAAAATTGGTAAACAACTGTATAAAACTTTGGCCTCCTCTACTGTCATGGAGACCAAATTTAGGTTGGAGGAGCAACACCTCCAACCTGATGGCATGAACTTTGATTTTTCTAACTTCTGGTAACTACTTCCCTGCCCCTTTTTCCCTTTCCCCACTCCAATCACCCTCTCACCCCTTGTCTGCTCCTCACCTGCCCATCACTTCCATATTGTTCCCCTCCTCCTTCCCTGCTCAACTGTCCTCTCCTATCAGAATCCTTCCTTTTCAGCCCTTTATCTCTCTTACTTTAACACTCCCCCCCCCAACTCGCCCACCTTCCCCCTCACCTGGTCTCACCTTCCCCCTCACCTGGTCTCACCTGGTCTCACCTGCCAGCACATACTGCTCCTTCTTATTCTGTCTTCCACCCATTTCCTTTCCAGTCCTGATGAAGGGTCTCAGCACAAAACGACAACTGCTTTTCACCCTCCACTGGTGCTGCCTGACCTGTTGAGTTCCTCCAGAATTTTGTGTGTGTTGCTCAAGATTCCCATCATTTGCAGCATCTCTTGTGTTTAAAACTTTGAGGGCACATTTGGGATATTGCATCCAGTTCTTGTTGCTGCATTACAGGATGATTTGGCAGCTTTACAGAGGGTGCAGAAGAGGTTCACTGGGATTTTAATTGGAGTAGAATCTATTACCGAGAAGCTTAAATTGGACAAACTTGGATTGTTTTATCTGAAATATTGGAGGCTGAGTGGCAACTTGATTGAAGTTTTAAAACTAGAAGAGGCAAAGACCATAAGATACAGGATCAGAATTAGGCCATACAGCCCATCGAGTCTGCTCTGCCATTTCATCACAGCTGATCCATTTCCCTCTCAATCTCATTCTCCTGCCTTCTCCCCATAACCTTTCATATCCTGATTGATCAAGAATCTATCAACCTCCATCCTAAATATACCCAATGACTTTGACTCCACTGCCGTCTGGGGCAACAAATTCCAGATTCATGACCCTCTGGCTGAAGAAATTGCTCCTCATCTCCATTCTAAATGGACTTCCCTCTACTCTGAGGCAGTGCACTCTGGTCCCAGACTCCCCCACTATAAAAAATATCCATTCGTCTTTTCAATATTTGACAAGGTTTCAATGAGATCCCAACTCTTTCTTCTAAATTCCAGTGAGTACGGGCACAGAGCCTTTAATTGCCGCTCATATGATAACCCTTTCATTCCCAGAATCATTCTGGTGCACCTCCTGAGGGCCCTCCCCAATGTCATTCTTAAATAAGGGGCCAAAACTGCTCACATTACCTATCCTTAATCAGTCCATGTCTATCCAAAGACTCATATATCCGGTCCCTGATGTCGGGCTCGCTGGCCTATAATGCCCTGGTTTTCTTTTACAACTTCTCTTAAACTGCAGAACAACATTAGCTGTCCTCCAATCCTCCAATACCTTAGCTGTTCCTGAGGATGATTTGAATATCTCTGCTAGGGCCCCTACAAACTTCTGCACTTGCTTCCGACAGGGTTGAAGGGAACACCTTATCAGCTAGCCTCACCTGTCTTGTAAGAACACTGTCCAGAAGAAGGCAATGGCAAACCACTTCTGTAGAAAAAATTTCCAAGAGACCACAATCGCCCACATCCTATGACACAGCACACAATGATAATGAGCCCATGCACAGACAGATGAGATTGGTTTAAATTGGAGGCTTGGTTAGCACAGATACAAGACCAGAAGACTTGGGCACAGAATAAGGCCATTCACCTTATCGAGTTTGCTCTGCCATTCATTCAAATCTGATTGAATCATACTGTTGGCCGAGGGTCCTCTGTTCTGTGCTGTACTGTTCCAAAAATGACTTGACTCCAACAGGACTTTGTCATGAACCATTCAGAATATGCACAAAAATCTCTGTGAAGATTATACTCTAAACTTTATTGTTGAATCAGAATGAAAATGTTTACATCCACAGAGCACATCATGTTTCTCAGCTGCCTTCAGTCAATGGCAGAGGGGGAGACGCGCACATAATGCGCCCAACACAGGAATTCTAGCCAGCCACATCTCAAAATGTACAGGACGTAGGAAGCCTACAACAAAAATGAATCCAGTAGATTTAATAAATTCTTCATATACATAGTTCATTGTCATATGAAGCCTTCACAGTTTAAAAAATATTCCTGTTAAGTGCACTGCCTCAAGGTGCAGAGAATGTTGGCCCTAATTAGTAATCCTGTCAGAATGATTCTCCTAGTGATGCTAGACTTCACAATAAACTAGACAGAAAATGGTTACCGATTTCCACAAACCGAGGTTGGGACAAAATCACAGATGGAATGCTGTACACAGCATAACTGGGGCCTAGTTACAATGTCTTTCAACAATACTGAATAAGATTTTATATTTATTCTTTAGTTGATCAAATGACATTAATATACCTCCTTCAAAACAATCTCCTATATATTTAATCCCTTGTTGAAACCAATTATATAAAAGTTGATTGTCCATTGTAAAAGGAATAAGTCTATTTTGAATTAAAGATCTCTTTGCTAATAAAGATTTTTTTGTCTCATCATCAACATTTATCTTATTCCATAAATCAATCAAATGTTTTAATATAGGAGATTCTTTCTTTTCCCGTATCCATTTAGATTCCCATTTATATATAAAATCTTCTGGTACGTTTTCTCCTATTTTGTCCAGTTCTATTCTAATCCATACTCCATGGAGCATGTGGAGACCTTCCAACAACCAGGCACTCTTTCTTTCTTTCTTTTCTTTCTTTCTTAATTTTTTTCATATAGGGAAGTTAGGGGGGAGGGATTAAGGGGAGGGGGGAAGGGTCACATACTTTTTTTTTCTACACTTGTAATCATTTAAAAATTCAATTAAATAAAATTTAAAAAAAAACAATACTGAATAAGAGAGAGTGATGGGTGAGAAATGTCACGCTCTTCTGCTGATTCCTCAGAGTTTTCTACTCCTTGCTTTTCCATTGTGTCCTAGAGCACAGAACAATGAATTCTTATACATAACAAGTGTACATCATTACAAAAGAGACTTTGTCCAGGTTGAAGAATCCCTGTCTTTACTGAGTCCTGGTTCAGTTGAAGAGTTCATCCTTTTCTTTTCTCAGAATTATGTCAATCAATTCTGACGATCTTCATTTACGAAGTCTGGTAAGGCATCCAGTGCCTTGAACTGTACACCAACTACTGCCAACATATTCACAAAAGCAGCAGAGCAATAAATTATTTTACACAAGGTTTATGTAGCAATATCTATTCTTTGATGCCTATTTTTCTGTTTCTTTTCCCCACATCAGTCAAGTCTAAGTACACATTTGCTATAGTTTTAACTCTTGGATGATGCTCGTCATCAATAGCCAGGAAAAGCCGAGGCCCGGCTTCTTAGTGTGATGAGAAATGAGTGAGTGGACTGCTCTGCACACTCATCTTAGCAGCCACCCACATGAGGGTCCAGGGAGATTGAGAAGAGATTTTTTATATAGACTAGCTTTGCTGGTGAATCTGGGGAAAAAGAATTTGTGGACAAATTGCACGTGCAAAGTGAAAAACTTGGAAGATGTAGTCCAAGTGTTATTTAAATCCTAATTTAGATTAGATTAAGTTTATTTGTCAGATGTACATCAAATTATACAGTGAAATGTGTCGTTTCACTTCAGTGACCAACACAGTGGAATGACTTGGGTAGGGTCTGCCCACAAGGGTTGCCACACTTTTGGCAAGCCCGCAATCACTAACCCTAATCCTAACTATACGTCACTGGAATGCTTGGGGGGGGGGGGGGTAACTAGAGCAAACCCACGCAGACAAGGGGAGAATGTACAAACTTCTTACAGACAGCAGTGGAAATCAAACCCAGACTGGTGATCACTGCCTCTGTAAAGTGACTGCGCTAACCGCCATGCCCCATTATTTGTTTGGCAATTGTGAATTTGACAGCCCTACCAACTGGATCGAACATTTCATTTTAGTGAAGTGGGGTGGGAGTGGTAGTTGATGGACGCTAGGACTACCTGACTGCCAGAAAGTTGGCCACATCTTGGTGAGGCGGACTTCACTCAAGACTCGGAACAGCAAAGCCACATACCCAGATCCACAGGGGTCCATCATTAAATATTGATAGTGGGAGCCCACGATGTCATCTACAGTAGTTAGAAAAGGTGTCAAAGACATCATTTTAACCCTAATCTAGTTGCAGAAGGTGCCACAATGTTTGTATTGATAAGATGCAAAGGGCCATCTGCTGGTTGAAAGGGACCACACGGTAGAAACATCTAATGCAGAGAGAAAAGACCCCTCTGATTGCATTCTTCCCTGAAATATACAGTGTTGTGCAAAAGTCTTATACACGTATACACTGTATATAGTTAGAGTGCCTAAGACATTCAAACAGTACTGTAATAATTTTATGTATTGCATTGTACTGCTTCTGCAAAAAAAACCATGATATGTGTGAGTGATGATAAACCTGATTCTGATATGGGTCTCTATTGTGGACTGAGAGTGGGAAGAGGGCAGGGAGAGGGGAATCATGGTTGGAAAAGGGGGAAGCACCAGAGAGGACATTCTGTAATGATCAACAGACCAATTGTTTGGAATCAATTGACCTTGCCTGGTGTCTCAGGGCTGGGAGTATCTACATCCGTACCATCCCCTGCCTCTGCCAACTGTCCCACACCCCTCCCATGACACTCCAGCCTCACCATTCCCAACATCCCTTACTCCTGCCAGATTTACAAACTTGCTCTCTGCTCCAAGTTGATGAAAGTTTGTACTGTGCAAAAGTCTTTGGCATGCCGAACTACATACATGTGCCAAAGACTTTTGGACAGTATCGTACAAACAGCAGGAAGGTGAAAACAGGAGCAGGATTCACATTCCAATTACATTTCACAAATGGTTCCAGACACTCAGGTGGGAGCTCAACTCCACAATAAAAATAAAGCTGATTGCTCTACACATCTTTAAACTAGGAAAAACAAATATTGTTTGTGCTTTGTTGAGCTGTCAAAGTGGAAAGCGAACTTCTACTTCAGTGTGGCTTTTGGTGATGGGTATTGGACAGGTTTCAGCTGCAGATCCAGGCCTGTACTGCTTTCTCCAAACGCCCTGGTATGCTGGTTGCCAGCACCTCTCTCTGAAGTCTTTGCTGTGTTCTGGCCTTCACCAGCCTCTGGCCTGCCGTGAGTACTGGAGGCCCTAACGCTGGGACTTGGAGACCTGGAGTGATGGCTCTTGGTGCTTGAGAAATTACCTGCTTCACCTCGCCTCACACCTACAGCTCCCGTCGCAGAAGGTGTCTGGGAGAGTTTTGGAGACAGGCGGGGATGCTGAGCACTTTCGCTGTCGTGTGGATGCAGAACCTGGCTAGCAGGCCTCGCGGTGCAGCTGGCAGCCGTGTCAGTAGCAGTCTGACCTTTCCCATTAGCTGCTGAGTGTTTCAACGCAGCTGGGCCTGTTGGTGAGGACACGTCACCAAGGGCACCTTCGGGATTCAGGCCATTCCCCGCAGTGGCTCTGGCTCCCGGCTCTTTGAGATGCCTGGTTTTCGACGCCTGGTCCCCCCGTGGTGAAGGACTGCGGCTTTTGCTCTTGGACTTGGAGCCTACTCGGAGGTTGAGGCCTTGCAGGCTCTTGGCTATTGGGATGACCGGGCTCTTACTCCGACTCCTGCTCCTCCTCTTCTTCATCTTGCCCGGACTAGGGCTGCGGGATTTAGGGCGGATCAACTTCAAGGTGCTCATCTCCTCCCCATCGGAGCTGGAGTCAGAGGTGTCAGACTTGCTGGAACTAGAACTCGAGGAGGGCAGAATTATCTGGGGGGGGGTGAGAGAGAGAGAAAAGAAATCTGATTTTGAACTTCACACAAACCTTGTACAACTTCTTTCTACTCATGGCCTCTGATATCTGAGCAAGGTCTGGCTGCTCGTCTGACTCTCTGCTGCAAGCATTTGGGAATAATTCATAAAAAGATCATGGTGTCACGTACACCATTGGACACTGATCTGCAGAGTGACCCTCTCCCCTTCTCCACGCCCCTCAAAAGAAATTTAGGATAAGGTAAAGAACATGCATTACTTTATGCCCCGTGGTTTCAAATCCTAAAATATAATTTTACTACGAATGTCTATGCAACAAAGAGTGAACAAATCTAATTCTAATTTCCTTGTAGGTTTCCATGCTCCGTCCTGAGCAAGAAATCTATTTTATCTTCTAGATGCAGGGATGTCTGGATCTCTCTGATCCTACAGAACTAGAATAAACGGTCGGCCATTCAGGATGGCGATGAGAAGAAATTTCACTGCCCTCAGGGTGCCAAGTCTTCGGGATTTCCTAGTGAAGAGAACTGTGTTGACCCAGCTGCTGTACATATTCCTGACAGAATTAGATTTCTGGCTTATCAATTAAGGCACTTGGGGCTTGTACAGAAAGTGGAGCTGAGATAAAAGATCATCTACAATCTTGCTGAAAAGATCTCTTTGAAAACTCCTGCCTCTATTTCTGTGTGTCCTTTTGTTAGAAGTTGTGAGTTCAAAGCTCACTCCAGGCACTAATTTGACGCTGATACTCCAGCAGGGGAGTGTTGAATTCTTACAGATGAGGCATTGCAGAGAAGGTCTTGCCTACCCTCTCAGGTGGAAGGAAAATATCCTTAGCAATATTCAAGTAATATTCTCCTGATCATACAAGACCAACACCTAAGAAAAAGTTGGCTGAATCCCTCTGACATTACTGGTCATGAGACCTCATTGGGACGGACTCGGGCAACTGCATTTTAAAACACAGAACAATAAAACCAGGAACCAAATAAATTCTGAACCAAATAAACAAGTAATTAAATGCCTAACTAAACAAATCCCTTCTGCCTAGACCAGGGGTTCCCAACTTTTTTTTATGCCATAGGTTGGCATATGGCCCCCAGGGTGGGAACCCCTAGCCTATACAATCTCCACACCCCTCCACTCTCTGCACGTTCACGAAGAGCCATTTAAACATCTCTCTATTGTAGTTACCTCCATATGCCCTGCACATCTCCATTGAACTTGTTCCTTCTATTTTAAATTCATGCCATCTAGTATTAGACATTTTGACCCTAGGAAAAATATATTTGCTGTCTACCCTATCTCATATTTCTTCAGCTATTTGAACAGGGCATGACTGCACAAGTGCGTGGACGTCAGCCAGTGAGAACAGCGGGAAGAGTTTAAAAGCGTGAAGAGTTCAAAAGGTGATGGTTATTTCTTCAGCGGTTTGAACAGGGCACGACTGTGCACGCGGGTGGAGGTCGGCCAGAGGGAAGAGCTTAAAAAGACAGATTTATACGCGAGGTTCGGAGAAGCGGGCAGAGTAGGGCAGACAGAGTAGAAAGGCTTTGGCTCAATGGGGCTTCGGCGATAATGGGTCGAGGCGAGGTAGGTTGTGTAGAACAGAGACAGGAAGAATGTATGCGAGGCCGGTTTTCTGTGCTCAGTGTCAGATGACTCTATAGTTAGGGGGTCAGACAAGTGATTCTGTGAACACAGGAAAGACCCCGGGTCTGGGATGTTTCTGATCATGCCCACGATATCCTTAAGTGGGAAGGAGAACAGCCAGAGGTTGCGGTACATATTGGTACCAACGACATAGGTAGGAAAAGGGAGGAGGTCCTGAAAACAGAATACAGGGAGTTAAGAAGGTAGTTAAGAAGTAGGAACACAAAGGTAGTAATTTCGGGGTTACTGCCTGTGCCATGTGACAGTGAGAATAGGAATAGAACGAGGTGGAGGATAAATGTGTGACTGAGGGATTGGAGCAGGGAGCAGGGATTCAGATTTCTGGATGATTGGGACCTCTTTTGGGGCAGCCGTGACCTGTATAAAAAGGACAGGTTGCACTTGAATCCGAGATGGACCAATAACCTGGGAGGGAGGTTTGCTAAGGCCATTGGGGAGAGTTTAAACTAGAATTGCTGGGGGATGGGAACTGAACTGAAGTGACGGAGGAAAAGGACACAAAGTACACTGCAGATGCTGTGGTCAAATCAAATATGTACAAACAAGCTGGAGGAACTCAGCAGGTCGGGCAGCATCCATGGAAATGAGCAGTCAACGTTTAGGGCCGAGACCCTTTGTCAGGACTGAAGAAGGAGGGGGCAGGGGCCCCATAAAGAAGGTGGGGGGAGGGTGGGAAGGAGAAAGCTGGTAGATGCCAGGTGAAAAACCAATCAGAGGACAGATCAAGGGGTAGGGGAGGGGAAGCAGGGAGGGGATAGGCAGGAAAGGTGAAGAAGGAATGTAAGGGGAAAGCACTATGGGTAGTAGAAGAAGGCAGACTCATGAGAGAGATGATAGGCAGCTGGAAGAGGAGGCAGAGTGAAAGTGGGATGGGGGAAGGGAGGGGGAGGGAATTATCAGAAGTTGGAGAACTTGATGTTCATACCAAGGGGCTGGAGACTACCCAGATGGTATATGAGGTGTTGCTCCTCCAACCTGAGTTTGGCCTCATCATGGCAGTAGAGGAGGCTATGTATGGACATATCTAGATGGGAATGTGAAGCAGAGTTGAAGTGGGTAGCAACCGGGAGATCCTGTCTGTTGTGACGGACGGAGCGGAGGTGCTCGACAAAGCGGTCCCCCAATCTGCATCGGGTCTCACCGATGTAGAGGAGGCCGCACCGGGAGCTCCGGATGCAATGGACAACTCCAGCAGACTCGCAGGTGAAGTGTTGCCTCACCTGGAAGGACTGTTTGGGGCCCTGGATGGTGGTAAGAGAGGAGGTGTAGGGACAGGTGTAGCACTTACAAAGAGGAAAGGGAGATTGGCTCACAAATGAAGGAATCTTGGAGACAATGTGAAAGGGAGAATAGGCAGGTGATAGAGAAGGGATGTGCTCAGACTGGTGTGGAGGGCTGTCAGAGGTTAGAGCAGGACATTGATAGGATGCAAAACTGGGCTGAGAAGTGACAGATGGAGTTCAACCCAGATAAGTGTGAGATGGTTCATTTTAGTAGGTTAAATATGATGGCAGAATATAGTGTTAATGGTAAGACTCTTGGCAGTGTGGAAGATCAGAGGGATCTTGGGGTCCGAGTCCATAGGACATTCAAATCAGCTGCGCAGGTTGACTCTGTGGTTAAGAAAGCATGCGGTGCATTGGCCTTCATCAACCACGGGACTGAGTTTAAGAGCCGAGAGGTAATGTTGCAGCTACATAGGACCCTGGTCAGACCCCACTTGGAGTATTGTGCTCATTTCTGGTCACCTCACTACAGGAAGGATGTGGAAACCATAGAAAGGGTGCAGAGAAGATTTACAAGGATGTTGCCTGGATTGGGGAGCATGCCTTATGAGAATAGGTTGAGTGAACTCGGCCTTTTCTCCTTGGAGTGATGGAGGATGAGAGGTGACCTGATAGAGGTGTATAAAATTATGCAAGGCATTGATTGAGTCAGAGGCTTTTTCCCCAGGGCTGGAATGGTTAGCATGAGAGGGCATAGCTTTAAGGTGCTTGTAAATAGGTACAGAGGAGATGTCAGGAGTAAGATTTTTTTACGCAGCGAGTAGTGAGTGCGTGGAATGGGCTGCCGGTGGCGGTGGTGGAGGCGGAAACGATAGGGTCTTTTAAGAGACTTCTGGATAGGTACATGGAGCTTAGAAAAATAGAGGGCTAAAGGTAAGCCTTTGTAGTTCTAAGGTAAGGACATGTTTGGCACAGCATTGTGGGCTGAACGGCCTGTCCCCAGCCCCCCCCCCCCCCCGCCGATCAGGGTCACGTGGGAGGAGCTGATGAGCAACTGGTTCACATCACAATTTCTGATTATGCGACCACTGACACCAGGCAGACAATCTCTGAAGAGTATTGATAATGGCCGGGGTCACCGTCTTGTAAAGACACCGCCCAGAAGAAGACAATGGCAAACCACTTCTGTGGGAAAATTTGCCAAGAACAATCATTGTCATGGAAAGACCATGACTGCCCACGTCATATGACATGGCACATAACAAACAAATGAACAAACTTCTAACCCAGGCAGCATCCTGGCAAACTTCCTTTGCACCCGCACCAAAGCCTCCACATCCTTTCCTTAACTGGGTGCCCAGAATTGAATGCAATACTCCAGGTGCAGCCCAATAAGAGTTTTATAAAAATGCAAAATAACTTCTTGACTTTTGAACTCAAACATCTGCATTCAGTAAGCACCCTGAAAAATCTAATAATATTTCCTTCTAACATTCAGGAAAGGACAATGCACCCTATGTTTCTGCAACCTCTGAATATCCCAACAAGTAGAACTGGCAAACATTGAGTGCAAGGTAGTCAGACCCTCCTCTGTAATGACATACCTGATGAACTCACTATATATTTTAGTAGACTAAGGACAGAGCCTCTGCTTGGCCCTGTTACTCACTTGACTTGCTAAGTAAGTGTGTGTGTGTGAGTGTGAGAGAGAGTGTGAGAGAGAGTGTGTGAGAGAGTGTGTGAGAGAGTGTGTGAGAGAGTGTGTGAGAGTGTGTGTGAGAGTGTGGAGAGAGTGTGGAGAGAGTGTGGAGAGAGTGAGAGAGTGTGTGAGAGTGTGTGAGAGTGTGTGAGAGTGTGTGTGAGAGTGTGTGTGAGAGTGTGTGAGAGAGTGTGAGAGAGAGTGTGAGAGAGTGTGTGAGAGAGTGTGTGAGAGAGTGTGTGTGAGAGTGTGTGTGAGAGAGTGTGTGTGAGAGAGTGTGTGTGAGAGAGTGTGTGTGAGAGAGTGTGTGAGAGAGTGTGTGTGAGAGAGTGTGTGTGAGAGAGTGTGTGTGAGAGAGTGTGTGAGAGAGTGCGTGAGAGAGTGCGTGAGAGAGTGCGTGAGAGAGTGCGTGAGAGAGTGCGTGAGAGAGTGCGTGAGAGTGCGTGAGAGTGCGTGAGAGTGCGTGAGAGTGCGTGAGAGAGTGCGTGAGAGTGCGTGAGAGAGTGCGTGAGAGAGTGCGTGAGAGAGTGCGTGAGAGAGTGCGTGAGAGAGTGCGAGAGAGTGTGCGAGAGAGTGTGCGAGAGTGTGCGAGAGTGCGTGAGTGTGTGAGAGAGAGTGTGAGAGAGAGTGTGAGAGAGAGAGTGTGTGAGAGTGTGAGAGAGTGCGTGAGAGAGTGCGTGAGAGTGTGCGTGAGAGTGTGCGAGAGAGTGTGCGAGAGAGTGTGAGAGTGTGAGAGAGAGCGTGAGAGAGTGCGTGAGAGAGTGCGTGAGAGAGTGCGTGAGAGTGTGCGTGAGAGAGTGCGTGAGAGAGTGCGTGAGAGTGCGTGAGAGTGCTTGAGAGAGTGCGTGAGAGAGTGCGTGTGAGAGTGCGTGTGAGAGTGCGTGTGAGAGTGCGTGAGAGAGTGCGTGAGAGAGTGCGTGAGAGAGTGCGTGAGAGTGTGCGTGAGAGTGTGCGAGAGAGTGTGAGAGAGAGTGTGAGAGAGAGTGTGAGAGAGAGTGTGAGAGAGAGTGTGAGAGAGTGTGTGAGAGAGTGTGTGTGTGAGAGTGTGTGAGTGAGAGTGTGTGAGTGAGAGTGTGTGAGTGAGAGTGTGAGAGAGTGTGTGAGAGAGTGTGAGAGAGAGTGTGAGAGAGAGTGTGAGAGAGAGTGTGAGAGAGTGTGTGAGAGAGTGTGTGAGTGTGTGTGTGAGAGTGTGTGAGAGTGTGTGAGTGTGTGAGAGTGTGTGAGAGAGTGCGTGAGAGAGTGCGTGAGAGAGTGCGTGAGAGAGTGCGTGAGAGAGTGCGTGAGAGTGTGCGAGAGAGTGCGCGAGAGAGTGCGCGAGAGAGTGCGTGAGAGAGTGCGTGAGTGTGCGAGAGAGTGTGCGAGAGAGTGTGAGAGCGTGAGTGTGTGAGAGAGAGTGTGAGAGAGAGTGTGAGAGAGTGTGTGAGAGAGTGTGTGAGAGAGTGTGCGAGAGAGTGTGAGAGCGTGAGTGTGTGAGAGAGAGTGTGAGAGAGAGTGTGTGAGAGAGAGTGTGAGAGAGAGTGTGTGAGTGTGTGAGAGTGTGTGAGAGAGTGCGTGAGAGAGTGCGTGAGAGAGTGCGTGAGAGTGTGCGAGAGAGTGTGCGAGAGTGTGTGCGAGAGTGTGCGTGAGAGTGTGCGAGAGAGTGCGTGAGAGAGTGCGTGAGAGTGTGCGAGAGAGTGTGAGAGCGTGAGTGTGTGAGAGAGAGTGTGAGAGAGAGTGTGAGAGAGTGTGTGAGAGAGTGTGTGTGAGTGTGTGAGTGAGAGTGTGTGAGTGAGAGTGTGAGAGAGTGTGTGAGAGAGTGTGTGAGAGAGTGTGTGAGAGAGTGTGTGTGTGAGAGAGTGTGTGAGAGAGTGTGTGTGAGAGTGTGTGTGAGAGTGTGTGTGAGAGTGTGTGTGAGAGTGTGTGTGAGAGAGTGTGTGAGAGAGTGTGTGAGAGAGTGTGTGAGAGAGTGTGTGGCTCAAGAATGGTGGAGGATTTCTGATGGCCACAGCGGAAGGAAGGGTCAGAACTTACAGCAGAGGGAGGAAATTCAGTTTTGCAAAAAAGGTTTCTTTTCAGCTACATGTGACTGTGGGCTTACAAAGCTAGCAAGAGTGTTGTCGGCTTATTTTAAGCAACAAGTCTGGTTATTTGCCACCTGATGCTACTGGCTTGGAGGATCAAGGAACGATTTGCACAGCAGAGCTAGAGAGAGTCGCCAAGCACGAGTCTAACTCCTGCTTGTTTCACTGCAGCAAAGCAAGCACTTTGTCGCCAAGCTGTCAACTCAATGGCTGCTGGATAGAAGCCTGCCACGACAGCATCCCAGGATGCAGAAACCTGGACACTGGAGCATTTGCCTACATGCACTGTGATGCTCATTTGTGAAATACGTTCTTGCACACGGTAACACAAGCACATGCAGCAGGGGCAAGTGGTGCAAATCAGGGGCAGATCTTGGACTGGATGTTCTGACCTGGAATGGCTCGGTTACTCCCACAATGCTGTTGAAATTGTTGCTGTAGTAACACAGGATGTACTCCCCGGTGCCCTTTGGCACGGAATCCTCACTGAACATGACCTGCAGAGACATGGAAGAAATTCCACAACAATAATAGCATGGAATTTAACAGCCTTTGGCTTGCTGATTCTTTTTTCCTCCATTTTCCGCTTCCCAGAACTTCCTGTACCTTCCACTTTGCTGTTGGGAAGTGTAGGGTTGTGCACTTTGGTAGAAGAAATAAAAGTGTAGAGTATTTTCTAAATGGAGAGAGCCTGAGGTGCAAAGGGACATGGGAGTCCTCGTGCAGATTCCCTGAAGGTTAATTTGCAGTGATGAGGAAGGCAAATGTGACATTAGCATTCATGTCGGGAGGACTAGAATATATAAAGGAAGGATGTAATGTTGAGGCTTTATAAAGCTCTGGAGAGGCTCGGAGTATTCTCAACAGTTTTGGGCCCCTTATCCAAGAGGATGTGCTGACACTGGAGAGGGTTCAAAGGAGGTTTGATAGACTTGTCATATGAGAAGCGTTTGTTTGCTCTGGGCCTCTGCTCACTGGGATTCAGAAAAAACGGGTGACCTCATTGAAACCTATCGAATGGTGAAAGGCCTCAATAGAGCGGATGTGGAGAGGATGTTTCCTTTGGTGAGGGAGTCCAAGACCAGAAGACGCAGTCTCAGAATAGAGGAACACCCATTTATAACGGAGACAAGGAGGAATTTCTTTAACCAAAGATTGGCGAATCTGTGGAATTCATTGCCATGGGCAGTTGTGGAGACCAAGCCATTTGGTATTCTTAAGGCAGAGGTTGATAGGTTTTTGTTTGGACTGGGCATAAAGGGTTACAGGGAGAAGGCAGGAGATTGAGGCTGAGAGGGAAATGGATCAGTCAGGATGAGATGGCAGAGCAGACTCGATGGGCCAAATGGCCTAATTCTGCTCCTGCATCTCATAGTCTTAACTGTCACTGTCTATATGGGCAAGATTGAGCATGCAAGTATTAGCATACTGTAGAGGACTTTACAGAATAAAACCAAAGACCATATTTATTAAAGTCATTAGACAGTGTTTAAAGGGAGAGGAACCTCACTTTGATTTTGAACCAAACACTGCACTCCTCGAAGCCTAGTGATGGCCTATTGCAGCAAGGAAGGGCATCCATGTAAAAGATCAATTGATGGTCTCTGTTGCCAGGTAACAGAGAGGGAACATCAGCTGTGATTCCTGTTCCTGATCCCACCATGTAACCGAGGGTGCTGCCAAACTCACAGCGTGTGAGCCAGTGCCTTCCTGTGTGGAGGACCAAGATGAATACTAATGTTCCGCAGGGACCGTTTCTTGACTTTGTTGCCGCCATTGCGTTACTATGGCAGTGGAGTCTGGTAAGGGGTACGTGGACATTGACGTAGCAAAATGGTTGGGTTGAGTTGTTCTCTGATCTTGGCAAACCATTTGCAAACGTTTCATCACCATACAAGGAGGCACCATCAGTGCGCTGTTCATTTGTGGTACGTCTTCCGAATGCTTGGCCTTTACATACTTCTCATTCAGCTAATTGGTTGCCACTACAGAAACTCAATTGTGACGTAGGGAAGGGGTTTCGTCGCTGATTGGATGTGTGGCGAACTCTGTGTGTTGACTGGAATTTTGCCCGCCTTGGCTTATAAATGGTTCATAGTCTTGCCTCTACCCACGAAGATCAAGAGGGGCACAAATTCGACTGGTGAGAGTCACGGCACAAGCAAACAGGCAGCATGCAAGAGACTTCCTAGAAGCGTGGTTTTCCGCAAACATGTAGACCTCAATCCCATTTATAAGCCAATGGGGGCAAATTCCAGACAATGGACAGTGTTCGCTACACAACCAATCAGCAAGGATGCCCCTCCCTACATCACAACTGAGTTTCCGTAATGCTGACCCGTCAGCCGATAAGTATATAAAGGCCGAGCATTCGGAGGACTCACCACAAGTGAATAGTGCACTGATGACGTCTTCTCGTATGGTGATGAAACGTTTGCAAAGATCAGAGAACAGCTCAACCCAACAGTCAACCTCCTGAGCTACACATTTTCCGAGTTATTTTCAACACATGTGAGATGCAAATGTTAATAAATTAGTGAACTAATAGATCCTTGCTTAAATAGACAAGAGTTATGCAAATATATTTTGATCCCCATCAAGGTACTGCTCAGTTTAGAAATGGATTCCAATTTATCCCAAAAAAAAACCAAGAAGAGCAGCCTTAGATTATCAATTGATGTCGCCAATTCAGTAGCAAATGATGGCAATTTTGTGCAGGTGACACCTCACCCATTGGAACTGGTGTGAGATTCAGCAAACTTGGTATCCTAATAGTCAGCAGAGAGAGAGGAGACCTTCATCTAAACACAGAAACACACAGAGTTTAAGACTTGGGAAGACCACAGTTAAAAGACAAGGCATGTCAAGGTTTACTCTGATTACATGCACCCGTCCCTGGTCCTAGTTTATTTTAATCCAATATCTTTTGGAGAGCTGGTAAGGTTTTTGTCTCAACCACTAACCATTGCTCAGACAATCAAATTTTGATCTGTGATGAAAGCACCTCACTACTCAGTTTCCCAGGAGAACAGCTTACTGGCCAATATTTATTTACCTGATAACATTGTTTGTCTGAATCAACTTCATCATGCTTTGCCCAGACGTATGTTATGTAATCTTTGTGATGCTTAAAGCCAACCTGTGAACGTGAATAGGAAAAAAAAGCAAAAGAAATCTGTTGTTTAAACCCATTAATCTCTCTATTCTCTCTACTGGTGACCAAACCAAGAGCCGTATTAAATCTATACAAGGAAAAAGCCTCGAGCCACCACCCAAGTGGCAGCAACTCAAGTTTATTGTCAGTTAACTGTGAACATGTATATAACATATATAACTGTATAATATATATAGAAACAAGACAACATTTCTCTGAACCAGGGTGTAAAGCAAAGTAATTCACAACACATATTACACCTGATAACTTATGAAGGTAAGGATAAAATCTACAGATGAATCGCACATAAATAACAAACTAAAGAGCATTAATTAAATATTGCAAGGTACAGAACAGATTAACCAGTGACTCTTCGAATACGATGCAGCAGGGAGTCCAGAAGCCCGGTGGCCTGAGGGAAGAAACTGTTTCCCACCCTGACCGTTCTTGTTTTTATGCCGCTGAGTCGCTTGCCTGATGGTAGAAGGTCAAAGAGGATGCTGGATGGATGGGTGGGACTCTTAGTAATACTGAGGGTCCTGTGTATGCAGCGCTCCTGATAAATGTCTCCGATGGATGGTAGGGAGACCCCTATTTCAGAATCCAATCACTGAAACAGGAATTTTGTTGGAAGTTTCTCCAGACGCACGAACGTTCACCATGAGACATTCAAAGCTTTTCTTTATTTTTATTATTTTATTGAGACACAGAACCATGCTGCTGAACAATCGGCCTAATCACAGGACAATTAACCTATCAACCAGCACACCTTTGAAACCAGAGCACCCGGAGGAAACCCACACAGTCACGGGGAGAACGTACAAACTCCTTACCGGCAGCAGCAGGAATTGAACCTGGGTTGCCTGCTCTGTAAAGCGCTGTGCTGACCACTATGCTACCATACCTCTACAAGTTCAAAGTAAATTTATGATCAAAGTGCATATAGAGTACTGTGCAAAAGTCTAGTCACCAAAGCAATGTATATTTTCCCTTTTTAGCACAGTCCTGTGGGTCACCGTATACTACCTTGATATTCAGTTTCCTCCAGGCATTCACAGTACAATGGAGAAATATGACAGAACCAATGAAAACCTATACAGGCTGACAAACAACCAATGTGCAAAAGAAGACAAACTGTAAATATCGATAGATAGATTGAACAAACAAACAAACAAAAAAGGCTCAGAACATGAGTTGTAGAGTCCTTGAAAGTGATGCCACAAGTTGTGGAGTCAGTTCACAGTTGAGCTGAGTGGATTGAATGACAGAATTCAGACAGTCTAGTGACAGGATTCCGTGGAGTGGGAGGACAAAATGTAATTTTTCCACCACTCCAGGGTAACATTTGATCACATATTCACCTCAGAGCTAAAGGATACCAATTCCAACCACAGATCTTCCACAGGTGCCCTTAAAATAAGCTTAAGAAGCCTGTATCTCTATACAAAGTTTAAAGTAAATTTATTTTCAAAGAGCATATAGGTCACTATATACAACCTGGAGATTCATTTTCGTGTGGGCATACTCAATAAATCCATAATAGAATAATAACCATAACAGAATCAGTGAAAGACTGCATCATCTTGAGTGTTCAACCAGAGTGCAGACGATAACAAACTGCAAATATAAAAAGAAGAAATAATAATAATAATAATTAATAAATAAGCAATAAATAGTGAGAACATGAGATGAAGAGTCCTTGAAAATGAATCCATTGGTTGTGGAACTGCTGAAATCAAAAGATCCCACAGCAGGGAAGTTCACAATTCCTTTAAAAAAAACTCATCATCTTCGTGGAATTTCATGTGCAAATGGGTGTAATACTAATAGAAGTGACTATCCTTGAAGCATTTCGTTGACTGTAAAATTTTGGGACAATGTGTGCTGGATTGTGCTCAGCTAGAGCACAACATGCAAAACCTTTGAGGTTGATCAGGGAGACTCTCAACATTTTTAAAGAGCAAACACGAGGAAATCTGCAGATGCTGGAAATGCAAGCAACACACACAAAATGCTGGTGGAACGCAGCAGGTCAGACAGCATATATAGGGAGAAGCACTGTCGACGTTTCAGGCTGAGACTCTTCATCAGGACTAACAAAGTGCTTCTCCTTATAGATGCTGCCTGGCCTGCTGTGTTCCACCAGCATTTTGTGTGTGTTCTCTCAACGTTTTCTTGGGTTGTCAGGGCAAAGAGTGAGGTAAAGAGAGCTTGTCACCAGCAGATATACCAATTTACAAGAGCTACAAAAAAAAAGAGGGGATCAATAGCAAAAAAAATTGTATAATATGTATATCTTACTGTCATTCTTGAATAAGACTGTAAGGCCATTATATCAGACAATTGAGCCTGTTACATTTCTTTTTGTTATCTCTGATTTTAGTTTTATTAAGGATCCCAACTATCCATCCAGCATCCCCTTTGACTTTTCTACCATCAGGCAGGAGACTGATGCATAAAAACAGTCAGGGTGGGAAACAGCTTCTTCCCTCAGGCCACAGGCATCTGAACTCCCTGCATTTGAAGTGTCACTGGTTAATCTGTTCCATACCTTACAATATTTAATTTATGCACTTTAGTGTTTACTTCTGCATGATTCACCTGTAGATTTGAACCTTACCTTCTTACGTTATTGTGTGTTATGTGTACTACTGTGCTTTACATTCTGGTTCTGAGAAACATTCTCTCATTTCTATTTACCTTATAAGGTTAAATATGCTATATACACGCATATAGTTAAATGACAATAAACTTGGCTTGAAATACTATTTTTTGCAATTACATTGCAAAATCAGTATTTGTTTTGAATTGAAAAGTCACGGTTATCCCCGACTCTCTCCAATTTTGGAATAGTAGCCCATGATAGAGTTGTGTTCAGGTTATTAGATGATAGATTTATGGGGCAAAAGCCAGTCAAAACTTTGAATATCACTTTGGGATTCAGATGGGAATAATACAATTGGAGGCTCAAGATGTAAGCTGAGTTCAAACTGTCAGTAACCACGTTAACTGTTCTGAGAGAATTTTGAGTCTGCAGAGCAGAAGCCAAGGTTCTGTCACCCACATGGGCTCTATCTGCTTTTCCTTGCAAAAAAGACAGATAGGATTTTGCTCGTGTAGTATCTTTCATGTCCTTCATGGGATGTCCAAGAGCACGTTAGATGCAGTCCTTAAAACGCTGCAGTGAAGTCAGAAAAGGGGCAACCAATACAGTTTGTGCTCTTGTTAAAACAAAAGACGGCACTTCCAACACGATATTCTCAAATTTCAATCAAGATTTCTGAACTTACCAGATCAGAAGAGAGAGCACCACCATCTGACCACAAGTTCTCCTCTGTGTGCTCTCCCTACATCAGATCTGTCTGTCTTTAATCACCTCCCTGGTCCTTGCAAATTCAGCTCAATTGCTACTGAGTTTGATTGCAGGGAGGGAAGCTGCATCATATCCTAGTGAAATTAGTCATATCAAGCCTCTTCAAAGATTGCTCAGACATGACTCTGCACTCTGAGGGGATTGTAACAACTCAGTTTGCTAAAACTCTCAGTTTATTCAAAGAAACTGTGAGGAGGGAAGGGGATATGGGTTGTTGGTCAAATCTCATTTGAAAGCTGAGGTTTATTCCCAGTCACTGATAATGCTTCCATTTTCAATTTTTGTTTCATATTTCCACAGCAAGTGAAGAAAGAATAAGAGCTCTTTCAACTGTCCCATTTACTTATAACTCTTGATTTTCTTTTATCACTAAATTTATAGTATTCTAGCATTACCAGAACCCACAGAGGAACTTGTGATCTTCTAAAATGGTGGCAGCTTTCACTTATTTTCTCAGTTATACCTGCCCTCAAGGGCTTGTCCAGACACACACGTAACAGCCACCATTTGTAGTGCTTCCACCATAAACAGAGAAAGGCAGTGTTCTGACAGAATCATTCTCTTCTTCATCCCCAATAAACCCAAGTCAAATGCATGAGAGTGTTGGCATTGATCATGTCAACAGGTACACCGACCCTGATAGTTGTTGGATTGATGCTTAGGAGAGGGGCTGGAGGAGGCAGCAGTGCTTTGAACCTCAGCACTGAGCAGCTTTACGGCCAGCTGGGAGCCAAACCAGGCCCCACGTGCCACTGGAGCTGCACAAAGGGCAGATGAAGAAGGAGGTTAGAATTCGAACAGCTGAGACAAGAATAATTAATCTGCGCAAGTCCGCTGCTCCTGGATTCTGGAAATGTGATGCAGAAGTGTACAATACTATCAGCTTTGCTCTGTTACTCTGCTCCTCACACACCCCTTAAACCCTGAGGATGCAGATCTGGACATCTCACGGTAAACCGGAGAGCAGCCTGACACTGAACTTCAATTTCTGACTGCAAAGGGCTGACCTTGTACAAGCCAAGCCAATCCCACGAGCTCTTGGGAAAGGAGTCCGCCATCCTGTAGCGGACCACCGCATCTGAGGCCTTGTTCCATTCATCCTCCACCTGTAGCTGAATCAATGGAGCCTGAAGTTTCTGGGCAAACTATAAATAGGAAAAACAAACAGAAATTGGAACTCTGAGTATTCAGAGCACAGGTAAACCGTCATCAGCTCTATGAGTAGATTAATTAGTGAAAAATTAGATTAGGATAGACTATTGTCATTTACAGCAGGGAGCAATTAAATTCCCTATTTGCTTGAAGCTCAAAGAGTAAACAGTATACATGGTCATAATAGAAACAACCGTGATGAGTCTAAAACTGAAGAATGGCACAAGGTCTAGAATAATTTGAAATAGTGTAAAAAGTGACAATATTACTGAGAGGGGGAGAGTTAAACCTAATTCAATATTTCCAGGTGATAATCAATTCTGGTCCCTTTATATTAAATGCAAGACAGAAATACACTCAGCGGTCACTTTATCAGGGACATGAGTGGAACCCGGTGTGGTTTTCTGTTGCTGTGGCCTATCCGCTTCACGATTTGATGTGTTGTGTGTTCAGAGATGTTCTTCTGCCCACCCCACTGTTTTTTATCTTGTGGTTATTTCAGTTACTGTCGCTTTCCTGTCAGTTTAAACCAATCTGGCCATTCTCCTCTGACCTCTCTCATTAACAAGGCATTTTGTCTACAGAACTACCACTCACTGGGTGTTTTTTTTTTGGTTTTACACACCATTCTCTGTAAACTCTAGAGCAAGGGTTCCCAACCTCTTTTATGTCATGGACCCTTACCATTAATCAAGGGGTCCATGGACCCCAGGCTGGAAACCTCTGCTCTAGAAACTGTAATGTGAGAAAATCCAAGGAGACCAGCAGCATCTGGCACCAGCAATCACTCCATGGTCAAAGTCACTTAGATCAATTTCTCCCCCTTTCCGATGTTTGGTCTGGACCTCTTGACCGTGCCTGCATGCTTTCATGTATTGAGTTGCTGCCGCCTGATTGGCTGATTAGATATTTGCATTGATGAGTAGGTGTAAGGTGTACCTAATAAAGTGGCCACTGAGTGTGTAGGAAAGAGAAACTCTTCTGGGCAAGACCACTGCACATCTGAAATTTCAACAGAACATCCCTTCTATATATCAGCTCAACAGCAAATGAAGATCTTGTGTCCCTATTCCAGTCCTTTCCCCCACAACGTTCCAAGGTTCGTTTCTCAGCAATGACCCACCTTCAAGCAGAAAATGGCAGTAACGGGTTTGTGGTCGCTGATGAGGTACTCCATGTGACTACGGTAGGCATGCTGGAACACCTCAATGTGGCTGCTTTTGCTGGCTGGGGAGTTATTCCTCGCCGATAACGGGGAATGCTGCAATGAGTCGTAGCAGTCAGATACTTTCACCCTCCAGAGAATCCGATCTGTCCAGGCAGGCTTACGCTTCTTAGAACTAGGAACCGTCAGAAAATTACAACAGGAAAATGAAAGCATACTGTGCGCAAAGCCAGGCCTCTCCAGAGACAGACAACTGTCGAGAAATTTGCTATGAATTTGTGTTGCATAATTATCTTCCAAGGTAGAGGCAGAGAGGGAAAACAAATCCCTCACCCTCCCCTCTTCTTCTATTCCCCACTCTGGCTGACCATCCCCTCCTCCTTCCCTTTCTCCTGTCAGATTCCTTCAGCTCCAGCCATTTACCTTTCCCAGCCACCTGGCTTCACCTATCACCTTCCAGCTATCCTCCTTCCCCTCCCCCCATCCTTTTTAATCCTGGCGTCTTCCCCCTTCCTTCTTAGCTCCAAAAAAGGATCTTGGCCTGAAATGTCAACTGTTTTTTCATTTCCATAGACGCTGCCTGACCTGCTGAGTTTCTCCAGCATTGCTTTCAATTTCCAGCATTTGCAGGATTTCTCATGTTAAAGATAGAAGATTCCCATCCCCTAAAGGATGTGTGTGAATTAATTGGGTTCTTATATCTGTATAGTCACAATTACTGATATCAGTTCTTTAATTAATTCCAGGTTTACCTAATTAACTGAATTTAAATTCCCTCACTGCCTTTAAGGGATTTCAATCTTGGTCTCCTGAGCATTAGGCCAGACCCAGATTGTAACCCTTCTGCTTCCGTCCTATTAACAGCATCTGATAGAGTGACACAAGAGGTTCTGAGGATGCTGGAAATCCACAGCAACACACACAGAAAGCTGGACAAACTCAGCAGGTCAAGCAGCATCTATGGAAAGGAATAAAGAGACAGCATTTTGAGCCAAGTCCTGATGAAGGGTCTCGGCCCAAAACATCAACTGTTTACTCCTTTCCATAGATGCTGCCTGGCCTGCTGAGCTCCTCCAGCATTCTGTGTGTGTTACACCAGACAGAGAAGATCTGATAGATAGGGTAGACAGCCGGTACATTTTTCCCCACGGTGGAAATATCTCACACTGTTCATTTCATTTGTTATGTGCTGTGTCATATGACATGGATGATCATGGTCTTTCCATGACCATGATTGTTCTTGGTAAATTTTTCTGCAGACGTAGTTTTCCATTGCCTTCTTCTGGGCGGTGTCTTTACAAGATGGGTGACTCTAGCCATTATCAATACTCTTCAGGGATTGTCTGTCTGGCATCAGTGGTCGCATAACCAGGCCTTGTGATTTGCACCAGCCACTCATACGACCATCAACACCTGCTCCCATGGCTTCACGTGACCCTGATCAGGGGGCTAAACAGGTGCTCCACCTTGCCCAAGGGTGACCTGCAGGCTAGCAGAGGGAAGGAACACCTTACACCTCCTTCAATCGAGACCGATTTCCACCCCAGCACCCAAGTCTCATACCATAGCCCATGAATTTGTCAGAAGAGAAGCGAGGGGCAAAAGTTTATGTTATACAGAGAGTGATGGGTCCTGGTAGGGATTATAGTGTTGAGAAATGAGATAGAGGTGCTCAAGGGGATCTTATTAGAAATGCATATAAATGTACAGAGAATGGAGAGTTAAGGACATTGTGTAGGCAGAGGGATTACTTTAGTTTAGTGTTTTGGTCAGGTACTTTGGTAGAAGGAATAAAGGCATATGTTATTTTCTAAGTGGCTAGTGAATTCAGAAATCTGAGTACAAAGGAACTTGGGAGCCCTAGTGCAGGATTCCCTAAAGATTAACGTGTAGGTTGAGTTGGTGGTAAGGAAGGCAAATACAATGTTAGTATACATTTCAAGAGGACTAGAATATAAAAGAAAGGATTAAGGCATTGGTTAGACTGTATTTGAAGTATTATGAGCAGTTTCGGACCCCATACCTAAGAAAGGATGTGCTGACAGTAGAGAGGGTTTAGAGGAAGTTTACGAGAATGATCCCAGCAATTAAAGGGTTACTGTACATAGAGTGTTTGAAGGCTCAGGGCCAGTATTCGCTGGAGTTTAGAAGAATGAGTGGGTACCTCATTAAAACTTACCTAATTTTGATAGTCCTTGATAAAGTGGACATGGATAGGGTGTTTCCAATAGTGGGACAGCCTATGACTACAGTGCACTGCCTTAAGAATAGAAGGATGTCCTTTTAGAACAAAAATGGGGAGAAATTTCCATAGCCAGAGGGTGGTGAATCTGAGGAATTCATTGCTACAGATGGTTGTGGAGACCAAATCCTTAGGTATATTTCAAATGGAGGTTGATAGGCTCTTGATTAGCCAGGGTGTCAAAGGTTACGGGAGGAAGGCAGGAGAATGAGGTTGGGAGGAAAATTAAATTAGCCACGATTGAATGGTGAAACAGACTTAATGGGCCAAATGGCCTGATTTCTGCTCCTATCACTTATGGTCTTAACCCCCATTGAAATATAGGTGCCATTTTAGATACAGTAGGAGTTCAGTGATGATTCAGTAGACTGATTCCTATGATGGAGTGTATATTGGTATAGTTTTAAATCCATCACCTGGTATATGAGACTTACTAAGGTCTCCCATTCTGTATGAGGAGTAACCACAAATGCAATTAGTTAAGATGCACAATCAATGAATATTCAAACTTCTACACTCTAATGACTTTCCTAACTGAAGTTCAACACAGATAAAAAGCATTCCATGTGTCACAAGCAGAGAAGGTCGGAGCTGTCCTACCTGGTGTCAAATGTGTTTGTGCCCACGTCATATTTGTACGTTGGCCTGAAGTTGAGAGGTCCCTCTTGAAATCCGTTCAATGCAGGCTCAATCACCTTTGCAATGTTCAACTGACAAAGACAGGTAGTAGTATTAATAAGCTGGGTACTGGCCAAGGCAAGCAAATTATTTTAGCATCAATTGACAAATGCCCACCTCGGCTCAATCTCACCTCTGTATTGGAAGGTGATGGGTCCTAATCCAAACTAATTCTCAATATTGAGCTAGGAAGTCTTGTTGGAGATAGTGGACTGTTAGAGGAGCACTGAAAACAAGGCTAACCTTCTAGGGAACTGACCTGAAACGCTAACTGGTTCTCTCCCTGCAGATGCTGCCTGGCCTGTTGGATATTTCCAGCAAAGTTTGATTTTCATTCATTTTCCACATTAAGCAGTGGTTCAGTTTTGTTCCACTGGGTTTATGGTTTCTTCAAATCTGATATGCTTACGTTAGATGTAAAGAACTTAAAACCAGAAATATCCAATCAATAGACTTGACCAAATAAAAAATGTGCCAACCCATCAATCTGAACTCTCACTGTCGTTCTGACCTTGTGGACTGTGTGGTCTCCCCATCTTCCTTTTTTACTTTTCCTCTTCGACTTTGGAGAGGATCGTGGAGATATTTTTAATAGCCAGTCTTTAAATGCCCCCAAGGCATTCTACAAGTATGTGAAGAGCAAGAGGATAAGACGTGTAAGAATAGGACATATCAAGTGTAACAGTGGGAAAGTGTGTATAGAACCGGAGGAAATAGCAGAAGTACTTTACTTCAGTATTCACTGTGGAAAAGGATCTTGGTGATTGTAGTGATGACTTTCAGCAGACTGAAAAGCTTGAGCATGTAGATATTAAGAAAGAGGATGTGCTGGAGCTTTTAGAAAGCATCAAGTTGGATAAGTCACCGGGACCGGATGAGATGTAACCCAGGCTACTGTGGGAGGCAAGGGTGGAGACTGCTGAGCCTCTAGCGATGTTCTCTGCATCATCAATGGGGACAGGAGAGGTTCCGGAGGACTGGAGGGTTGCGAATGTTGTTCCTTTATTCAAGAAAGGGAGTAGAGATAGCCCAGGAAATTATAGACCAGTGAGTCTTACCTCAGTGGTTGATAAGTTGATTAAGAAGATCCTGACAGACAGGATTTATGAATATTTGAGAAGGTCTTACCTCAGTGGTTGATAAGTTGATTAAGAAGATCCTGACAGACAGGATTTATGAATATTTGAGAAGGTATAATATGATTAGTAGTAGTCAGCATGGCTTTGTCAAGAGCAGGTCGTGCCTTATGAGCCTGATGAATTTTTTGAGGATGTGAGTAAACACATTGATGAAGGAAGGACAGTAGATGTAGTGTATATGGATTTCAGCAAGGCATTTGATAAGGTACCCCATGAAAGGCTCATTGAGAAAGTAAGGAGGCATGGGATCCAAGGGGACATTGCTTTGTGGATCCAGAACTGGCTTGCCCACAGAAGGCAAAGAGTGGTTGTAGATGGGTCATATTCTGCATGGAGGTCAGTCACCAGTGGAGTGCCTCAGGGACCTGTTCTGGGACCCTTACTCTTTGTGATTTTTATCAATGATCTGGATAAGGGGGGGGACATCACGTGATGACGTAGGATCGAGACGCAGGGACCCAGCTCTCCCGTAAAAAGTTAATAAATTAATGTTTAAATGAAGAAAAGTTAGTCAATACTCTCTAAAAGTTGCTCATAAACGACTCCGGACTGTGTCAAGCTATGCCTCAAGGAAAGAAGATGAAGAAAACTAATACCGGGAAGACTACGCAAGTTGGAACAAGAGCGAGGCCCACGTCTACCGAGGAGCCGCGATCTCAGGTACATTGTATCGCCGGTGATACTGAACAGGAGATGGTGGCAACGCTTGCCACTTCCAAAGGAAAAAACCATCGTGAACTGCGCAAACGCGAAGGATGGAGCATGCGCAAACAGGAACAAAAAGAACTACAAAGCCCAGCTACCACTGCAACTGAAAGTGATAGTGAATCGGAGGGAGAATCAAATCTCTCGGAAGGATCAGCTGAAGGAGGTAAAAGTCCTTCTAGAAATATAGAAAAGACTTTGAGGCAAATAATGCGTAAATTAGACACATTAAAAGTAATTAAAAATAACCAAAAAAAACTCGAAAAAAAAATGACCAATATGGAGACTATGCTTGATAAAATGACAAAGAGACAGGAAAAAATGGAAAAAAGAATTACGAACTTGGAAACTACAACGGAAGACATGGTTGAAAGAATGGACAAAATGGAAAAGGAAAATACTGCTTGGACATCAGAAAGAAAACAATTTATGGAAAAAATTGATAAGCTTGAAAATCTCAGTAGACGAAATAATATTAAAATTGTTGGACTTAAAGAAGATATAGAAGGAGAAGATCCAATAAATTTTTTTCAAAAATGGATCCCTAAAAAATTGAAAATGGAAAGAGAAACTCCAATTGAGATTGAATGGGCGCATAGATCTTTAAGGTCAAGACCTCGAGCTGACCAAAACCCACGATCAATTTTGATAAAATGCTTACGATACCAAGACAAAGAAAAGATCCTGAAGGCCGCTGCCCAAAGTGCCAAAAATAGAAACGGGCCACTGATGATAGCAGGGAAACCAATTCTTTTTTATCCTGATATAAGTTACAACCTGTTGAAGAGAAGGAAGGAATTTAACCCAGCGAAAAAAGCCTTATGGGAAAAGGGTTATAAATTTACAATGCGTCATCCAGCAACACTGATAATTTTTTTGGAGGACAGAAAATTTTTTTTTTCCGACTATCGAAAAGCGGAGGAGTTTGTACAAGAACTTCCATCTATTCGCTAACTACACATAGAGGCTTCCAAACGTAATGGATTAAAGATGAAGATAGACCCAAGGAACAGAAGTGATGGACATTTATGGATATTACAGAAGAGAAAAGCAAAATTTTAGAAATACTAAATGAGAATAGTATTTTTTTTTCTCTTCTTATACATATGCTTTTTTATGTTGCGGGGGAGCTGGGAGGCTGTGGATCGGTTACTGCGGGATTCACGTGTGTAATCATGGCGGTTGCCATGACCCGTACAGCAGAGGGGGGTAATGTTGTGTCTTTTTTCCACAACATTAGTAGGGGGGTATTTTTTTTTTCCTTTATATTTTAATTTTTTTCTATCTTTTTGCCTGGATGAATGGTGGGGACACACATAGCAACATGGAGACTTTTATAAAGATTTCCCAGGATACCACGAAAGTGGAAAGATTAGGTATTATTATAGATTGAAAAGAAAAAGAACTTTAACATATATTTAAAAAAAAATGAGAACTCCGTGGAGCATGTGGGGATCTTCCAACATCCAGGCATTTCCTTTTTTTTCTCTTTCTTATTTTCTTAATAGGGATGTTAGGGGGGAGGGGTTAAGGGGAGGGGGCTGGGTAACACTTTTTTTTTCATGCACATTTATTCTGTAACAATTTGAAAACAATAAAAAAAGTTTATTAAAAAAAAAAAAAATGATCTGGATAAGGAAGTGGAGGGATGGGTTAGTAAGTTTTCTGATGACACAAAGATTGGAGGTGTTGAGGATAGTGTGGAGGGCTGTCAGAGGTTACAGCACGACATTGATAGGATGCAAAACTGGGCTGAGAAGTGGCAGATGAAGTTCAACCCAGATAAGTGTGAAGTGGTTCATTTTGGTAGGTCAAATATGATGGCAAAATATAGTATTAATGGTAAGACACTTGGGAGCATGGAGGATCCGAGGGATCTTGGTGTCCGAGTCCATAGAACGCTCAAAGCAGCTGCGCAGGTTGACTCTGTGGTTAAGAAAGCGTATGGTGTATTGGCCTTCATCAATTATGGAATTGAATTTAGGAGCTGAGAGGGAATGTTGCAGCTATATAGGGGATTGTGGAGCATGCCTTATGAGAATAGGTTGAGTGAACTCGCCTTTTCTCCTTGGAGCGACGGAAGATGAGAGGTGACCTGATAGAGGTGTATAAGATGATGAAGAGGCATTGATCATGTGGATAGTCAGAGGCTTTTTCCTAGGGCTGAAATGGTTGCCACAAGAGGACACAGATTTAAGGTGCTGGGGAGTAGGTACAGAGGAGATGTCAGGGGTAAGTTTTTTACTCAGAGAGTGGTGAGTGCATGGAATGGGCTGCTGGCAATGGTGGTGGAGGTGGATACAATAGGGTCTTTTAAAAAACTTTTGGATAGGTACATGGAGCTTAGAAAAACAGAAGGCTATGGGTGCCTAGTAATTTCTAAGGTAGGGACATGTTCAGCACAACTTTGTGGGCCGAAGGGCCTGTATTGTGCTGTAGGTTTTCTATGTTTAACTGTAAGGCAATGACAGGCAGACACTGGATTCCAAATATTCCAATCAATATGTTTGCTTCATCCTGACTTATTTTGCTGCACCACCATTATAACTTTGAACAAATAATTATTTTTTATAAACATAATTTGATCAAACGCACAGAGGGCAGTCTGCACCTCTGCTGGAAAAAGCTGATTTACTGAATAGAAACACACAGAGACTGCTCTGAACTGATGTGACCAGGAGAGGACGCTAGGAACTCAGGACCAACGGAAGGCTTCAAGAGCATAAGGAAGGCCATTCGGCACATCGAATTTATTCTGTCAAAAAAATAGATCTCCAACCTGAAAACTATTCCTTACGCTTTTCTACAATTTGGTGATTCATCTTACATCCAGAAATCATACATACTCCTCAATGACTGAGCATCCACAGACTTCTAGGGTAGAGAATTCTGAAGATTCACCACCTTCAAGTTGTAGAAACTTCTCACCGTTTCAGTCCTGAATAACCTACCCTTATTTTAAGACTGTGAACTTCTTCTAGTCTCCTCAAGGGAAACATATTGCCGATATCTACCCTATCAAGACCTCTCAGTATTTTGTTTCTTGGCCTTCGAAACTCCAGAGAACACTCGATCTCTCCTCATATGCCAAGCCTGCTATACCAGGAACAAATCCACACTCCAAATGTGGCAAACATATCCTTTTTTTGCATAAAAGACTAAAGGTTCACACATTCCAGGTGTAGTCTCACCAAGCACTAAGCCCTATGTAAGTGTAACAAGACACCTTTATACTTGTATTCAAATCCTCTTGCAATAAAAGGCACCATACCATTTGTCTTCCATTTGGTAAATCTGCACATTAACTTTTAATTGTGATTGTAGATGCCCTCTCAAGTCCTTTTGAACATCAACATTTTTCAATCTCACAATTTTAAATTAATTTTAAAACTGTAAACCAATCAGTATTTGGTTTTCTCTCATCGGTATTAACCTCACACATTTCCACACTGTGCTCTCTCTTCCACATTGATAGCCATCATTTCACTTATCCAGCTACATACCCTTGAGCAACACATACAAAACGCTGGAGGAACTCAGCAGGCCAGGCAACATCTATGGAAAAGAGTAAGCAGTTTACATTTCAGGCCTCCGAAAAGACCCTTCATCAGGATGATAAAGACCCTTCGTCCAGATGAAGGGTCTCAGCCCGAAATGTCAACTGTTCACTCTTTTCCATAGATGCTGCCTGGCCTGCTGAGTTCCTCCAGAGTTTAGTGTGTGTTGCTTTGGATTTCCAGCATCTGCGGATTTTCAATGGTTTGTGAGGATCTTTTGTTTTTCCGTCACTATTCACATTCCCACATCAGCAATCTCGGAAATGTTACATAACAGTCACTTCAGCTAAACTGCTGACATATTGTGAATATTTGTGACCGACGTACCAGATCTGTGGTTCAAAGGATTCAAAGTACATTTATTATCAAAGTATATATGCAGCATACAACCTTAAGATTCGTCTTCCCACAGACAGCCATGAAACAAAAAAGAACCATGGAAACCGTTCAAAGAAAAAAACCATCAACCCCCCCCCCCCCCCCCCCCACAACTCGTGCAAACAGCAACAAAAACAAACAAGCGTGAAACACAGAATATAAAGCACAAAGTCAAAAGGTAGACTTCAGTTCAGCTCAGTGTTCCTTACTTGCAGGCTGCCCTGATTCCAAATCACCCAAACTAGCGACAAGAAAAGGAGCAACCAGAAAAACTAGAAACTCATCGAACCGTGAATTAGAGTCCACAATCCACAAACCATGTCGATTAAACTTTGCTCCGGCACCATCTTCTGACAGCATCATAGAGAGAGAGAGAGACCATTGCACGCAGACACCTTCCTCCAAAAGCAGTGAGAGGCTGGTAGATGGCGCTGAACACTCACTCACCCTCCACACCGGCCTTGGCGATTTCAATTTTCCTTGAGGCTTCAGTCACCGAGATCGGTCGTAGGCCTGCGCCCTGCCACCAGGCTTCTTAGCCTCCATGCTGCACACTTCTCTCACAGCTCCGTGGACCCGTGTAAATGGGTGCTTGATGGTCAATGTGGAATCAGGGTCCAATGGGCCTGCTTCCAAACTGTAGGACTCTCTGAATCTTCCACAGATGAGCTGACCAGCCAACCATGGAGTCAGCTGGTGAGCTCTGCTTCTTCCACCACTTCTGTATGCCCCAATACATTAATAAAGGGTTCTCAATACTATTCCTGAATTCTCCTCCACTCTGAGCAGTCACAGGACAGAGAGGCCCAAATGCCAATGGGAACATTTCATTTCTTCATCCAGGCTTTGACTTGCTCCTTGAATTTTTTTCCCCAGTTTGCCTGCGATCTCTTCACGTTCCCAAATTTAGAACAGAGTGTCTGTGTTACCAGTCTGGTGTTAGGTGACACATCGTGGTGTGGCTGAGTGTAATTACGACCTTTAGCATTGGAGACGTTGACCTGGACAAGGACACTGAGATTGATTTGCGTGTTCTTCCAGTAAGGAGGCAGAGTTAGTGAAACTCTTCCAGGAGTACTTGCTTACTGCCCGTTACACCTCTGGTATCTCTGTCTGCAATTGCCCATCTTCTCTTCTCTGTGCCCCAGGATTCTCATTTCCACCTTTGCGCCCAATTGCCTTTGGTCTCTCATGTTTCCTCTGCCCTTCAAGGGTCCAGTGAAGTGGGTCTTGATGATGGAGCTGGCCTTCTTCTCTTCATGTGCCCAATCCATCTCCAGTATTTCCCCATGACAATTGTGGACACATCCTCTTGATGACACTGAAGGAGTAGGGCATGTTGGAGATCCTTTTTGGCCGGAAAATATGGAGTGTCTTCCAGAGGCTCGTGGTGTGGAATGACAACAGCTGGGAGCATATTGCCTCTAATTCTGGACAGCCAGTTCCATGACCTCACTGCAGGGGGCGCTCACAGCTCACTGGTCTGGGATAGCCAGATTGAGAGCTCATCCTTCCCTTCATCACAAACAGAGCTTTGAGAGTAAAGATGAATGACCTACTCCCATTCCAGATCTGTAGACCCTGAGAGTTGCTGATGAGGCCAATGTGGGACCTGCAGACTCTGCTGTACTTGGGCAAGTATTGGCTTGATTGGCTAGGGAGTTGGTGCTATCTATCCTCCGTACTCCCAGCGTTGGGGCTCTCAATGTCAACCTGGGTGCCCCTCCTCCAATCTGAATAATCATTGGCCAGGGATTTCAGTGGGCTGCTGGGGATGTGACTCTCTCTCTGGGTTTGAAAACAGGCTTGAACATTTTTATTTACCTTCTGTCCACTTGTAATTTCTTGATGGCATCAGAATGAAACATTTCAGGATTGCAACGTTAAGCATGTAAACAAATGTCCTCATTGGGAGATGATGTTTAACATGGGTTTGCATATCACAGAAGCATAGAATAGAATGCACAGTACGGGACCTTCATCCCCGGATGTTGTGCCGACCTTTTAACCTACCCTAAGATCAATTTAACCCTTCCTTCCCCATAGCCCTCCAGCGTGGCAGCATAGTGGTTAGCACAGTGCTTTACAGTACAGGCGACACGGGTTCAATTCCTGCCACTGCCTGTGAAGAGTTTGTACGTTCTCCCCATGACCGCGTGGGTTTCCTCCCACAGCCCAAAGACGTACCGGTTGGTAGGCTAATTGGTCATTGTAAATTGTCCAGTGATTTGGCTAGCATTAAATTTGGGGGTGGGGGGGTTGCTTGGCGGCACAGCTTGAAGGGCCAGAGGGGCCTACTCTGCACTGTATCTCAATAATTTTAAAAAAATCCATGTGTCTAGCTAAGAGTCTCTTAAATTTCCTTACTGTATCTGCCCCTACCACCACCTCTGGCAGTGCATTCCACCCTACCATTTTCTATGTAAAAAAAAACTACTTATGACATCACCCCTATAGTTCCCTCTAATCACCTTAAAATTAAGCATGCCTCGTCATATTAGCCATTTACACCCTGGGAATAATCAATCAAGTCCTGCATTTAGACCAGGGATTATACAAAGTAAGTATCAAAAGATTTATTAATGATGAATGAATTTTTTTTTTAAATGTCCAGAACAGGGGGAATCACTCCTCTGCACTGTGAAAAACCACCCTGGAGTCGGCTCTGTGCACTGGAGAGTGCCAGAGCACCACTGGATGGAAGAACGTGCCCAGTGCAGGAGGGTGTTACATTATGTAACTCAAAAACCTTAAACTAACTGAAAGCCAAACCACGGAGCCCAGGAGTGCTCATGCACTTTGTTTTCACTTTAAGCGAGACAAGCACGCATCACATGGTAGCGTCATGACACGTGCAATTCACGTATTTTTTTTACATATAACCCATAATGAGTTACTTAAACAAATAAAGAATGCTTAAGCAACGACGTATTTGATTTGCCCAGCTAATACAATGAACTGATTCTGAGGCTTCGGGCCTGCTCCGGGGATTCGGACCCAAGGTCTCAGTTTGGTTCGGAATGCTGTTGTTGTCGCTTGCTTCTACTGTTTGCATGATTTGTTTTTTTCTCTGTGCACATTGGGGTTGGGCTTTTTTTGTTAATTGAGTTCTTTCGGGTTTCTTCCTTTGCGGCTGCCTTTAAGCAAACAAATCTCACGGTTGTATAATTTATATGTTCTTTGATAATAAATGCAATTTGAGTCTTTGATTTAGAATATTACTCAAATATTAAACAGTAAGTACTGATGCACCATCACTAACTCTCGGAGACTGGAAGTGAACGATGGGCTTTTATTAGCAGCAAAAAGGGAAGACTGAGGGAGGAGCAGTGCCCCAATCACCTTTATACAGGGGTCTGTGGGGAGAGCCACAGGAGCAGTCAGCAGAGGGGCGTGTCCAGACAGGTATACATAGTTTACCACATTCACCCCTCCTTCGTTTTAAAAGAGAGTCCCGCGGGGCGAAGTTTCTCACAAGTATATTTACAGGTTAAGTCTATCAGGTGGTCGAGTCTGTCGCTGCGATCTACGTAGCACCGGTGGTGATTGCACCAGTGCCGGTGGTGATTGCACCGGTGACGGTGGTTGTGCTGGTTCCGGCCTAACTTGAGGTGTCAGCCCGTTAGGCGTCAGTAATCTCTCATGCGTGTGCGAGGCGCCAGGTATGGGAGTGTCGTGAGGAGTCTGTGTAGGGCTTGGTGTGCGCGGTGTCTCGTGGGTATACACCCCGGTGGGTACGGGGTTCATAGTCACCGTGGAGTGTTCGGGGTAGGGGTCTGGTGCTCCTGCGGGCGCCAGGTCGCAGACGGAGACCGTGTCCTCCCGCCCATCAGGTAAGACCACGTAGGCATACTGGGGGTTCGCATGAAGGAGGTGAACCCACTCAACCATCGGGGAATATTTATTGCTCCTCGCATGTTTCTGGAGCAGCACTGGCTCTGGGGACGTCAGCCAAGCCGGTAGGGTGGTCCCAGTGGCGGACTTCCTGGGAAAAGAAAAGAGTCGCTCATGAAGGGTGGCATTGGTGGACGTGCATAACAGGGAGCGGATGGAGTGGAGTGCCTCGGGGAGGACCTCCTGCCATCGAGAGACCGGCAATCCCTTTGACCTAAGGGCTAAGAGTGTGGCCTTCCACACTGTGGCATTCTCCCTCTCCACCTGTCCATTCCCCCGGGGATTATAGCTCGTGGTCCTACTAGTAGCAATATCCCTAGCCAGCAGGTACTGGCGCAGCTCGTCACTCATAAACGAGGACCCTCTATCACTGTGGATATAGCAGGGATATCCGAACAGAGTGAAGAGCTGGCGCAGGGCTTTTATGCCGGACGTGGCAGTGGTATCGGGGCAGGAGATGGCAAAGGGGAACTGCGAGTACTCGTCGATTATGTTAAGAAAGTACACATTGCGGTCAGTGGAGGGAAGGGGGCCCTTAAAGTCGACACTCAGTCGCTCAAAGGGGCGGATGGCCTTGATAAGTTGCGCCTTTTCAGGATGGTAGAAGTGCGGTTTGCACTCAGCGCAGACTTGGTAGTCCCTGGTCATCGTCCTCATGTCCTCAAGGGAGTAAAGCAGGTTCCGGGCTTTCACGAAATGGAAAAGCCGGGTAACCCCCTGGGTGGCAAAGATCTGCATGGAGGGTGTATAGCCGGTTGAGCTGCGCGCTGGCACATGTTCCCCGGGATAGGGCATCAGGGGGCTCATTGAGCCTTCCAGGCCGGTACAGGATGTCATAGTTGTAGGTGGAGAGTTCGATTCTCTACCTCAAAATTTTATCATTTTTGATTTTGCCCCGCTGTTGGTTGCTAAACATGAACGCAACTGAGCACTGGTCGGTCAGCAAGGTGAACCTTTTGCCGGCAAGATAGTGCCTCCAGTGCCTAATAGCTTCTACTATGGCCTGGGCTTCTTTCTCCACCACGGAGTGCCGAATTTCAGGGCCTTGAAGGGTACGAGAGAAGAATGCTACCGGCCTTCCAGCCTGATTGAAGGTAGCAGCCAGCGTGAAGTCGGAGGCGTCACTCTCTACTTGGAAGGGAATGGTCTCGTCCACCGCATGCATCGTTGATTTGGCAATGTCCCCTTTAATGCAACTGAAGGCCACGCGGGCCTCGGCAGAGAGGGGAAATGTCGTGGACTTGACCAGGGGGCGGGCCTTGTCTGCGTAATGAGGGACCCACTGGGCGTAATAGGAAAAGAAGCCCAGGCACCGTTTGAGGGCTCTGAGGGTGTTGGAAGAGGGAGTTCCAACAGGGGGCGCATACGGTCGGGGTCAGGGCCAATGACTCCATTCTCCACGACATACCCAAGGATAGCAAGTCGGGTGGTTCCGAACACACACTTGCCCCTGTTATAGGTAAGGTTAAGAGCATTGGCCGCTTGGAAAAATTGTTGGGAGGTTGATGTCGTGATCCTGCCAGTCGTGACCGCAGATGGTGATATTATCCACATATGGGAACGTGGCCTTCAGTTGGCACTGGTCCACCATCCAGTCCATTTCCCTCCGGAAGACAGAGACACCATTCGTGACACCAAAGGGGACGCGCAGGAAGTGATAGAGCCTGCCGCCCGCCTCAAAGGCAGTGTAGGGGCGGTCCTCCGGGCGGATGGGGAGCTGATGGTAAGCGGATTTTAGGTCTATGGTCGAGTACACCTTGTACTGAGCTATCTGATTGACCATATCCGTGATGCGGGGTAGGGGGTACGCGTCAAGCTGCGTGAACCTATTGATGGTCTGGCTATAGTCCACGACCATCCTATTTTTCTGCCCGTTCCGAACAACGACCACCTGGGCCCTCCAAGGACTTGTGCTTGGCTCAATGATCCCCTCCCTGAGCAGCCGCTGCACCTCCGACTTAATGAAGGCCCTGTCCCCCACACTGTACCTCCTGCTTTTAGTTGCCACAGGTTTACAATCGGGGGTCAGGTTGGTGAACAGCGGTGGGGGAGGGATCTTGAGGGTGGAGAGGCTGCAAGTGGTGTCAGTAGCGCGGCTGTTGGCATGGTGTTGGGTGGGATGTGCGGGTCGGTGTGTGTGTGTGGTCAGTAGCGGGGTATATGATGAATTCCCACAGAACTGAGGATTTCTGACAGTGATTGGTGGGAGGGGCCCATCATACTCCATTGTCACACTTTTCAGGTGGCTCTGGAAGTCGAGCCCCAATAGCACGGGGGCACACAGTTGAGGCATGACCAGTAAGACAAAGTCCTGATACTCTGTGCTCTGCACCACTAGTGTCGCTACACAACCCCCCCCCCCCCCCCAGATGTCTGTTGTATGCGACCCAGAAGCCATGGCGACTCTCTGGCTTACCAGCCGTGTCACGAGTCCGCAGCGTTGCACCGTGTCCGGGTGAATAAAACTCTCAGTGCTGCCTGTTTGACACTAGTCCTGTGCCCCTCCTCCAGGATGTCCATCATTGACCTTGCGAGCAGGTGTTGAGCGCTTTGGTCGAGGGTCACGGAGGCCAGGGTTGAATCGCTGTCTCGGTGCCCGGTAAACACCCGTGGGTCAGAGGCGGGGAGAGGTGGCGCTGACCAAGGTGGCCGCCCCCATGCCACGCATGCAGCGGGCAGGCAAGATGGCGACCCCCATGCCTCGCACGCGGCGCCGCTCGACCCCACTCGCAGTTTGGACTTACAGGCCTTTGCAAAGTGGCCCCTCTTTCCGCAGCTGGAGCAGGTAGCTTCTCGGGCCGGGCAGCATTTCCGGGGGTGCTTCTCGAGTCCGCAGAAGTAACACTTCGTAGACTTGCAACTGGCAGCAGCCGTGGTTGATTCGCCGGCGGGTTGCGGGGACTTCACGGACTCGCGACTGGTAGGAGCCGAGGTCGATTCGCCGGCGGGTTGGGAGATCACGCGCGTGAACAGCATCAGCGTTGTGCAGAGCAGCCTCCAGCGTGTCGGCCAGCTCGATCGCCGAATGTAAGGTAAGATCAGCGTGTTCCAGCAGCCGCTGGCGCACGTACACTGACCTGATCCCTGTAATGAAGGCGTCTCTTACTAGAAGCTCCGCATGCTGTTCCGCCGTCAGTCCCCTGCAATCGCAGGCCCACATGAGTGTCTGTAGGGCCCAGACACACTCAGCACTCGACTCTCCGGCCCGCTGCCGCCGTGTCACTAAGCGATGTCTTGCGTAGACGGTGTTCACCGGCCGCAGGTATTGTCTTTTGAGGACATCAAGCGCGCCCTGGTAGTTCGGTTGGTCCCTGATCATGGAGTAGACCCATGGACTGACCCTGGAGAGGAGAACTCTGCACATCATTGCAGGCTCGGTCACGTGAATCTCCTCCAGGTACGATTCGAAGCATGCTAGCCAGAGTTCGAAAGCGTTGCCAGCTTCCTGGGATTGAGGGTCGAGATCCAATCTGTCGGGTCGTAAAATGCTCTCCATGTTTTAAAATTGCTGTTAATAAAATTGATGCACCATCAATAACTCTCGGAGACTGGAAGTGAACGATAGGCTTTTATTAGCAGCAAAAGGGAGCACAACATCTCGAAGACTGAGGGAGGAGCAGTGCCTCCAATCGCCTTTATACAGGGGTCTCTGGGAGGAGCCACAGGAGCAGTCAGCAGAGGGGCGTGTCCAGACAGGTATACATAGTTTACCACAAGTACACAACAAAGGACATGCCTGCTGATTAGACATCAAGAGCTGAGAGAGCAAGAACATGTATTAATGTACAGGATCAGCCATGATTGCACGGGATGGTAGACCGGGCTCGAAGGGCTCATCTTTTGTGCTTGAGATTAGAAAGGGATTTGAGTCCACAATCCAGACAAGAATTACAGCTCTGAGAATTCTGATACATGTGGAAAGACACAGGAGACTGCAGATGCTGGAACGGGAGTGAATAACCAGTGCTGAGGGAACTTAGAGGGAGGGAAATACTGGCAAATTCCTGTGTGCAGTTCAAACAAAGACTCAGTTTGATCAAATACCACAGAGGTGTACCAGCTGCACATGAAGTTAGGGACCCTCAGGGTGCACAGCCGAGGGGCAGGCACACATTAAAGAAAGGGAGGAAACTAATGGCAAAGGGGATTTCAACCACTCTAACTGCACCTGAAGCACAGTCCTGCAATGTTTTTGCACTGGCTCGCTCCTTATTTCGAATTTCCACCCGTGCAGTCTGTTCATTCCAGTTTGGCAGGGAAATAGAGAGCTTTCTGTTTGGCCTCAAGACACCTGAATTTTATCACTCTGCATTTCCCAAAATGACTCTGTTGTCATGACAACACACCTGCTGATCAGGCCCCATTTCCTCGGGCAATGACAAAATGAGTAGCTGAATATCTATGATGGATTTAACTGAGGTAAAGCTAGGCCAAGAGCACAGAGAGGACAGATTGTGTGGTGCTATCATTAACTCTCAGTACAGACCCACTTGTCACTGTCCTGCCCCACAAAGTGGAGCTCTGTGGTCCCACTGTTCAACGCTAATAGTCTGGAATCAACACTTATTGCTTGTCCTGACTGGGGTAAAAAAAGCAGCTGCAGCAACCCTCACCATTCACACAGTGAGACAATGGGTCGCCGTGCGGGATGAGGACAGTTTCTGCTTTTTGTTTTAATTTTTATTATTGCCCAGTACTCACTGTTCAGGAACCTGTGAATTTGTTCGTTTGCTACCTTTGTTTATAAGCTTGACCATTTCTCTCTTCCCCTTCCAAATAAACACGTGCGGTTTATCGCTGCGCTTTTTAAAAAACTCGAACAACTCGCTGTGCTTCAACAGGTAGGCAGTCACCTTGGGATCGTTTTAAAACTTACTCATCACCAGTATTATGTTTTGTAATTCCAAAACATAAGACCAATTTAACGGAAAAGATGGAGAGTCTGAAATGCGAGTCTGTTAGTTTTTACTTTAAGCGAAGGCGCGCGTATATCACGTGGCGGTGACGTGACGCGTGTCATTCACATACTTCGTACATTTAACTGTAATGAATTAATCAAATCACACAGAATGTTGAATAAAACAATACATTTACACTATTAATCAAATATTACTGATAAATTAAATACACAACAGTATCCCATGTTCCAGGCTGGAGTGAAACTTGGACCTTGAAGTGAAATGTCATCCTCAATTGAGCCACATGTTTTCTGAACATTAAATACCCTTGCTGAATTTAGTGAGGGCATTTATCTTACTGATGGCCTGGTGCTGGTTGTGATACCTGAATGGCATGGCTCTAGCCTCTTCGGGCAACAGGACCAGAGGTGCTGCCTTTGTCGAGTTTACCTTTCCCTGCATTGTCGTCCACTGGGTTCTCCCGATTCCTCTGTGCTGACTGGCTCATTAATTGGTTATTGTAAATTGCCCCTTGTGTAGGGGTGTGGTGGGAGAATTGACCGGAGTTGGTCGGCAGGGGACTGATAATAGGTTAAAGGGAAATGTGGAAGAATAGCGTTGATGGGATTGCTCTGAGAACCAGCATAGGCTCAATGGGCTGAATGGCTTCCTTCAACGTCATGACAAGATATGAGAAATGCCTGTGTCATTGACTGTACCTGGTCCTTTTCCCACAGCATACCCAGCTTGTTCTTCTCAATGGCATTTTTGATGAAGCGAATATCGTACTGCTCAATCCGAAAGTTCAGATCACCGAACCAGAAGACAACGCTGTATAGAAACACAAGGGAGTGACAGCCAACAAGGAGAGTTACGTTTCATCCCTCCCCATTCCCTCACCTCTCTGAATCTGGAAGCTCTTGTTCTTTTTGACCCTCACAGCCCTTCGCATGCTTTTTCTGTGACCCCCACAGGTCAAGAGCCCAGATGAGAGGTTCCCAATCGTTCTTGTATGCCACAGGCCATTACCATTAAGCAAGCGGACCCCAGGCCTAGATCATTTTCTCAGCAGGTCTCAGTCTGCTGCTGCACGTCCTTCACCATTCATCATTTTCCTGTGCTTGCAGAGTGGCAGATCCAACTGCTCCCTCTGCAGTCCAAGTCCCAACGAGCCTGTCCCTTCTTGACAGCAAATCATCCCACAAGGAAGCAACATCACCGGACGCCTCCATAGAGATCATCTCCTTTAACAGCAGCCAGACCTCCTTACTCTGCTCTACTCTTGCTCTCGCAAAGCTCTGCAGGTGTTACCATTCTCACTGGCTGCCTCACTGGCGGGTTCGGTGCAGAGGCCCTACATTCAGCCCGTTCCATCTCGGTCACAAGCCTCCCCAGCATCGAGGACATCTTCAAAAGGCAGCATCCATTATTAACGGCCCTCATCATCCAGAACATGTCCCCTTCTCACAATTACCAACAGGAAGGAGGTAGACATACAGTTAATGTTTTAGGAACAGCTTCTTTCCTTCCACTATCAGATTTCTGAACAGTCCGTAAGCCCATGAACAGTACCTCACTGTCTTGCTCTTCTTTCGTACTATTTTTAATATTTCTTAATGTAACTAACTAATCCTTTTATGTAATGCCCTCTGCCATCTGACTTCTGAATGGACACTGAACCCATGAACACTACCTCACTGCAACACACACAACATGCTGGACCCAACCCGAAACGTCGATTGTACTCTTTTCCATAGATACTGCCTGGCCTGCTGAGATCCTCCAGCATTTTGTGTGTTTTGCTTGGATTTCTAGCAGCTGCAGATTTTCTCTTGTTTGTGATTGGAGCAATACCTCACTATTTTGTTTTAATTTCTATTTTGCACTACCTTTTTAATTTAACTATTATATAGAAATAAATATATACGTGTGTGTGTCTATACACACACACACACTACAATTCACAGTTTTTTTTCTATATTATTATGTATTGCATTTTACTGCTACCACAAAACAACAAATCCCACAGCACACATCAGAGATAATCAACTTAATTCTGGTTCGCCTCCTCGAAGGAATGCCCGATACTCACTCGTGGTCGAGGACTCCGCTGGCGGTGGGGCCGTTAAACTGCTGCAGCTGCAGGATGCTCTCAAAGTCGTCCATCCGCTGCTCCGAGTTCTCCATGTGAGCCGGCAAGTGGCAATTGAGGAAACAAATCATGTGGCCGCTCAGAGACAGCCTGGCGCTGACCGCCCCCTTGTTCCCCTGTCGCACAACAACGGAGAGCACGGTCACTGATATCCACGCTTCTGAGAGGCACCACGCTCTCACATTTGGTGGGCGGGACACAGGGACACCCGGGCCTCGTCAATTCTATTGTTCAGTGCAGGAGGCAGGAACAGACGGGCATCTCTGAAATAACTGAAACAGGTTCCTGCAGCTCCAAGGCTAATGAACATTGGTAGTAAAAGTAATTTCCCCTACCCTTCAGGAGTGACTGATTCCCTTGCCTCTAAAATACTTGGGGCCTAGTATCTATTCCCAACAGGAGTGGAACTCACTGGGCTTATCGGTGGTGTTCCAGGGCTGGCTACCACTGTCCCCTAGGAGTCAGAGAGGTAGCTTCAGGTGGAAAAATGATTCCCCCCCCCCCCCCACCCCATGTGCATTTCTAATTGCATGTAAATAGAGCTCTAATTGGTCAATGTTCATCTGTGTCAAAATCGAAGTCACGTTTATGGTCACAAGCACACGTACAATGGAAAACTTCCTTGCAGCAACAGCATCATAAACACACAGCATCAGGGACACAACATTCACAAGAAGAGCATCAATTACACCAAATTAAACACTGGCCTCCACAGTATCCAGGACATCTTCAAAAAGCAGCGCCTCAGAAAGGCAGCACCCATCATTAAGGACCCCCAACACCCAGGCCATGCCTTGTTCTCATCGTACTGCAGGACTGAGGTGATTAGGGTGTTGCAGGCAGGTTCAAGAACTGAACGATTGATGGGAAGTAGCTGTTCCTGAACCTGGCGGTGTGAAATCTCCTGCCCTAGTGGGAGCTGTGAGAAGACATGGCCCGGGTGGTAGACATCTTTGATGGTCCATCCAGGCATGACAAGACAGAGTCATAGATGATTAGATACGGGCAGGGGTTCCCAGCCCATTGTCCATGGATCACTCGGTTAGTGGTAGGGGTCCGTGACATTAAAAAGGTTGAGAACCCGTGGGTTACAAGGTTACGGGAACAATTTCCTTCCAGAACAAAACAAATTTTAGAATGAAATTAATGTATACAAACACCTTCAGTCATCAATGAAAACACAGGAACACAGATATGTGCACCATCAAAGGTATATGGGCATCATAGCTCAGGGTATGATCAAATACATATGGACAAAAGTGGACAGGACATGAAACCCATTAAGCATATACATACAAGGGCAGCATGGTAGCCTAGTGGTTAGCACAACGTTTTACAGTATAGGTGACCCCGGTTCAATTCCCAGCACCACCTGTAAGGAGTTTCCGTGGCTGTGTGGGTTTCCTCCAGGCGCTCCGGTTTCCTCCCACAGTCCAAAGATGCCGTGGTTAGTAGGTTAATTGGTCATTGTAAATTGCCCTGTGATTAGGGTAGGGTTAAATCGGGGGGTGGGGGTGTTACTGGGCAGCACAGTGGAAAGGGCCGGAAGAACCCATTCAGCACTGTATCTCAATAAATAAATAAATATGTTATGGACACAGGTGAGCACAGAACATAAACACAGTCAAGATAAGAATATGAGATACATTGCTCCAATCAAACCCTCCCTCAGTGTAAAGCACACAACATTGTCAAGTGTGCGTCACAGAATAGATTAATCGTCTGCAAACAGTAATTACTGCCAAGGTTCATCTTCACGTCCCTGCATAACGAGCTGCTTCTTACGTCACATGGCAGCAGAACAATGCCGGCAGGATGTGAATGAGCAGGTATCACGAGCGTCTGGTCCAACACGCCACAAAAAATGACTGGTTATCACAGTGCGGGGTGACTACTGAGATCCCCATGCTTTCTAATCTCTGCCTGTGCTGACAGCAGAATGAACATGTTTCTGAGATCTCTCATGGCTCTCAAAGAGCTGATGTTATTGTATATTGTGGCAGGATGGGGTGGGAGGGTACAATGTATATTTTAGGAACTGCTGCCTTGCTGGTGCTTGGCATCTGTGCTGAAGTCACAGTTAGTGAAATGTAAACAAAGCCCTTTACCTCCTGGTAACCTACACTTGTTTTTTAGCTGACAGCAGATTTGTGATTGGGCTTACGTTTAGGCTTCTACAACAGACCTCATGCCCAGTTCTGGACAGGTCAGGTACAATGCTGATCTATTTGAATTCGAGTTGAGCTGACCTCGAGAGGGCGCTGTTCTCGATTTACAGTCCTGAGGATCAGCTTTGTTGTGAAGACCTCAGGACAGACTAGCCTGCTCTTCTTCTTGCTGTCATATCACACATGACTGGTCAAGAAATTGAGGGGATTCTGGCAGCAGTGAACCTTGGAGAGGCAGAATCTCCATGGTTGAAGGATAAATAAGGGAGCAGAAGCACCAGCAAGGAGTAATGGTATAATGGTCACCACAGCAACATCTGTTTGAATGATTTTAATTCTTTACCTCCGAAAAAGAACATCCACAGTGATTTTGACACTTACCCAATATCCACCAAGACCCGTCCTGGTGCAGTCTGTCTGGATGTCCTGCAGGCTTGGCAGGAGGTAGTATTTGGCAAACACTAAGAGCAGCTGCCCCTGCATCCTCTCAGAGGTCACCTGGGCCAGGAGAAAATCAGGACTAGTTTTAGGCCTTAGCAACATTAATTAAAGTTCTATTACAAAAACACTACCAATCAGTTCCTTTAACATGGAAGTATCACTGGCACAGAGCAGGACTGGCACTTTTCAAAGCATCTTCCATGGCCACGGGATGTTCTATGGGGCTTCAGTATCCAGAGTGGTGTGGGTTAGGTCAAAAGATAAGGTGTAGAGCCAAAGAGACAAGAGAGGGAACAACATTTAGTCAAAGGGGTGGTTTTCAAGAGGGCAGAGTACTGGCTATAAAGGAATTTGAAAATTCAGGACAACACACACAAAATGCTGGAGGAATTCAGCAGGCCAGGCAGTATCTATGGATAGGAGTAAACAGTCAATGTCCTGGGCTGAGACCCTTCCTTGGGACTGGAAAGAAAGGGGAGGTCAGAGTAAGAAGGTGAGGTTGGGGGGAAGGGAGGAAGAGGTACACGGTGGCAGGTGACAGGTGAAACCGGGAGATGGGGAGGAGGTGAAGTAAAGAGTTGGGAAGTTGATGGGTGAAGGAGGTAAAGGGCTGGAGAAAGGGGAATCTGAAGGAGAGGACACAAGGCCATGGAAGGAAGGGAAGGGGAGGAGCACCAGAGGGAGATGATGGGCCGGTAAGAAGAGGAGGTGTGAGAGGGAAACGAGAATGGGGAATGGTGAGAAATTGATGTCATGCCATCGGGTTGGAGGCTACCCAGACAGAATATAAAGTGTTGCTCCTCCAACCTGAGTGTGGCCTCTTCGCAGCAGTAGAGGAGGGCTGAGAGGCAGTTGAAGGCAAAATCGAAAATAATCATGTGAAGGGAGGAAATTATAGACAGGCTGGGATGAGAGGGAAAAAGAGTTCTGAAGGCAGAGTCTGGGAGCAGAATTTTGGATAACTAGACTTTCTCCATCTTTCCATGGCTTTCTCATCCCTCCATTATCCTCAGAGATTTGTCCTTCATCTGCTCACTGTCTCATTCACATGCCCACAATATCACCAAGGTGTCTGTTCCTACATTTAAAATAAATTGATGAACTCGTTACACGTGGGCACTATTGAAGAGCCAATGTTATTGGCCATCAGCACGAAAGCAGGAACAAGTCACCCACTTGGTGTGAGCCTAGACATACCTCGGACAGCCAGTGATATGCTTCTGTCTCTGAAGACATTAGTTTGGGTTTTATGGCAGTCCAACCATTTCCACACCACATAAACTGACAACATTTTATTGACATTTTTTAAATGACATTCAAATACTAAAGTGCTACAGTGAGATTTGATATTTTAGTCTACAGCACTGAAATAACGTTTAAGCAGACCATCAGGGTGACCTGGTTCTAATCTGGTTTGGTAGGCTCTGAGATGATTGACTAGGCCAACAGATGGCAGGGAAGACAGGTGGTCCAGTTCTTCCACCAGTTGCGCTAAGCTCCTGATGTTTGAATAATCCTCAAATCATTCTGAACACTCCTTCTCCCAGTGAGGGTTGTTGTACTTCTTTTTAAAAGAGTAATCCTGGAACCTTTTCCTCTCTTCATCCTTACATGAAGTTGTCTGTTTCAGAAATACGTAGTTCTTGAGGCAAAAAACATGAGCTGCCGACCAGTGGAGACAGAAAGAGTCTCTGGGTTGTGTTGTTGGTGGGGAGACGATGCTGATTCACCATCAATCATCCTGCCAGTGGCTCGAAAGGGCTTTGCAAAGACCACATAAGTGATCAGCTAACTGGCTGCATCTCTGTCTGGTATGGGTGGGGTGCGGGGGGGGGGTGGGGGGGAACATTCCACAGGATCAAAATTAGCTGTAGAAGTTGTACACTCAGTCAGCTCCATCATGGGCACTGGTCTCCTTGGCATCTTCAAGGAGTGATGCCTCAAAGAGGTGGAATCCATCATTAAGGTCCCCCATCACACAGGAAGTAGGTTCAATGTCCGTTCAGAAATCAGATGGCAAAGGGGAAGAAGCTGTTCCTGAATCGCTGAGTGTGTGCCTTCAGGCTTCTGTACCTCCTCCCTGATGGTATCAACGAGAGCAAGGCATGACCTGGGAGATGGGGGTCCTTAATGATGGATGCTGTCTTTTTGAGGCATCGGTCCTTGAAGATGTGCTAGATATTACAGAGGCTGGTGCCCATGCTGGAGCTGACAAAGTCTACAACTCTCTGCAGCTTACTTCGATCCTGTGCAGTAGCCCAGACGGTGATGCAGCCAGTCAGAATGCTCTCCACCATACATCTGTAGAAATTTTCAACGGTTTTTGGAGATACACCAAATCTTCTCAAACTCCTCATGAAATATAGCTGCTGTCGTGCCTTTTTTTGTTGCTGCATTGATAAATTGGATCCAGGAGAGAACCTCAGAGATATTGACACCCAGGAATTTGAAATAGCTTACCCTTTCCATCTCTGAACCTTCTACAGGGACTGATGTACATTCCCACGTGTTACCCTTTCTGAAGCCTTTGGCCCTCCTAACGTTGAGCTCAAAGCTGTTTCCACCCCAGCTCAGGCTGAAGCCTTCACCCCTTATCCATGCAGAACCGACAGTTCCAAACATCAGCTAGCTGCTGCTGATGGCTATTCATCCAGAGCAAGGTCTGGCCTCCTCTGTTCACCCTCATAGCTCCAAGAGTGACTGGCCTCTTGGTCAGCTTTATCACAAAGACACGAGAAAGGGAAAGGTTGTCAAATCATGAACACGGTACAAAATGCTGTAAGAACTCAGCAGGTCAAGCAGGAGAGGAATAAACTGTCGATGTTTCAGGATAAGACCCTTCATCAGGACCTGAAACACCCACAATCTCAATGGGAGTTGCTGGGTGCTGCAAAACAGAGGGGAATCTAGGTGACATTCCCCAGCCGGACAGGAAGCCCAAAACATCAACTGTTCATACCTTTCCATAGGTGCCTCCTGATCTGCTGAGTTCGCCCAGCATTTTGTGTTTGTTGCTCTGGATTTCCAGCATCTGCAGATGACTAAAGTCTCCCTGCAAAATGCTGGAGGAACTCAGCAAGCCAGAGGCAGCATCAATGGAAAAGAGTAAACAGTCGACGTTTTAGGCCAAGATCCTTCATCAGGACTGGAGGAAAAAAAGATGAGGAGCCGGAGTTAGAAGGTAGGGGGAGGGGGGAAGGAGAGACAAAAGGTGATGCGTGAAACCAGGAGGACAATGGAGGGGTGAAGTACAGAGAGATACCGGGCTGGAGAAGGGGGAATCTAATAGGAGACAGAAGGCCATAGAAGAAAGAAAATGGTGAAGGGGGGTAGTATAGTGAGTGTTATTACTAACAACAGTCATTGGCATTAAGGTAACAATTATAATGGATTTTCAAACTTACCAACACGTAACCAAAGGGACTGAGAGTGTCCATAAAGAGCTCGCTCCATTGGTCGGTGAAGATGGCATCCTTTAGTCTTTTATTGATCATGGAATTCACTTCCTGCAAACTTCAAAAACAAAAAAATAATTACATTTGTTTTACAGAATTTGTTTCCTCATTTGGAAGTGACCTGTCTGCTCAACCAGCTCAAGAAATTAGGACCTGTCAGGTTAGATTTCCTCCATGTTTGCATTATTTCATTTTATTTAGAGATGCTGTGCTGTAACAGGCCTTTCTGGGCCAACGAGCCCATGCCACCCAATTTCAAAGTTCAAATTACATTTATTATCAAAGTATGTATACTATAGGAAACCCTGAGATTCGTCTCCTTACAGACAGCCACAAAACAAAGAAACCCAGTGGAACCCATTACAAAAGATCATCAAACACCCTGAGTGCAAAAAAAAGAGAAAATTCTGCTAACAACAGAAAGTAAGCAAATAACATCTAGAACTGAAGTTCACAAGAGCCAGTCACAGCTGATCCAAGAACCCGGAAGATGTAGGCCACAGCCTCAGTTCAGCACAGAGATGAGTAAACCTCGTGGAGCAGAGAGCCGAACACTGACCCATCCCTCACCTCTAGCCCTGACACCCTGACCCTTATAATCTGGCCCAGTGCTCAAATCGCCCAAATTATCACCTCATTCCTCACTCATGGACCTGGCACTGTCACTTCGATAGGCTCTCAGGCCTGGGACCTGCTGCTTCGATAGGCTCTCAGGCCTGGGACCTGCTGCTTCGATAGGCTCTTGGGTCTGGGACCTGCTGCTTCGATAGGCTCTCGGGCCTGGGACCTGCTGCTTCGATAGGCTCTTGGGTCTGGGACCTGCTGCTTCGATAGGCTCTCGGGCCTGGGACCTGCTGCTTCGATAGGCTCTTGGGCCTGGGACCTGCTGCTTCGCTAGGCTCTCGGGCCTGGGACCTGCTGCTGCTGCTGCTACATGACCTTCCTGTTTTGGCCTGGTGCTTAAATTGGTCAAACATCGGCTTGTTCCTCGCCCTCAGGCCCAGGCCCCACCTCGACTTTGCCTTGCCCTGGTTCTGCTGCTTCGAATCAGCTCCAAGTCGGCTCCAACATTGGCCAAATATTGTCTTGTTCCACACTCTCGGGCTCAGACCCTGCTGCCTCGACTCATCCCTTGTACACAACGTTGCAACCATCCTGCACCTTTGAGACTTCAGCTCAGACTGCAGAAATGCCAGGTCGTAAAGGCGGTTCAAAAGCTCAACTCTGAAAAGGGAGTTATAGGCTACAGATTGCAGTGATCATATCTGAAAAAAAGTGTGACTAAAAAATTAGTCAGTAGTTTTGTTTGCCGCTGGAAAGTCATCGCTGTGCTGCACCAGCACCATCTTAAATCCAATTACACCCATGTGACCAATTAACTGGTAAACCTTTGGAAGATGGGAGGAAACAGCAGTGTCTGGTGGAAGCCCTTGTGGGCATAGAAAGAATGTACAAACTCCTTACAGACAGTGCGGAATTGAACCTGGGTTACTGGCACTGCAATATGCTAACTGTGCTGTCCTATTGTTGAACGAAAGGTCTCCTGGCAGGCTGGGAAAGAAAACACAAATCGCCCAGATTAGCCTCTGTTTATCAGCAGCCAGCAAGTCAGTGTTGAATGAAGCTGTGTTCATCTGGGATTCTACTGCCAATCGCCCCTGGTTGCCAGCATTGTCTCTCTACCTAAGCTCCCAAGGAAGGAGCCCGGAAGGTCCACATGGCTTTTTCATAATGTTGCATTGCAGATCTGAGGCTCCTTCAGTCCTGTGCAGACACAACGGTGAGCTAACAGTTTACCTGAAAGCTAATGGGAGTGCTATTGTTGTGACTGTCAACGAAAGCCACCGGAGTGACACAGCTAGTAGTAAAAATGTCTTTATTCAGCACACACAAGCTGACAGTATTTGGAGTCACTTTGGAGAGAGAGGATCCCTGATCCAACATTACAACACATTTTTAAATGCTATAGATCAAAGGTAACAGCTAGACAATTTCTATTGTCACAATGCATTCATGATGCTTCCTTTGAGTTACATATAATTTTAAAACACCGAGATCTCCAGACACCCAAAATGAATATTAATCACTGCTGTCCCTGCACATGCAAATATCTCAGATCAATGGGATGTTTCCAGGTTTCCAATCATTCCCAGTCTGCAGCTCCAGGAAGACCATTGTCCTGAGCCACATTTTGAATTCAATCTACAATCCATATTCAGATCTGTAGACTGGTTGCTGTTGAAAGTAGTATTTGCTATATTCCATAAACTCCAGAATATGCCCCAACACTACTTCAGTGAGAAGTTGTGGAGAAAGTTTAAAGTGCACTTTTGAAGTTCAAGAATAGTGTACAATTTCAGCAAAATGGCTGGGAGGGAACAGCAGGCAGATTGAATTAATTTAGGTTCCTGTGTGATGCTTTGTGACATTTTTAAAAGAACATTTTCAAAGGAGTAACAGGCAGACACACACGGAGCAGACAGCTGGGCCGAGGAAGGGGAAGAACAAAAGCACATTTTAATCACAGTGAGCTTCCTGGATTAAAAGCAGAAAAGGAAAGAAAAATTGCTGGTGTCTTGGAAAGAAAAGTCAAAAAATGCCTTGTGTAGGAAAGAGGTAAGCACAGTTAATGCCAGCCTTCTCAGAGCGGTCCAAATAAGCTTCTGAAGGCCATAGCCAGACTATTTGGAGCACACATTTTGGGCTAGGCCTTCATATATGCTCTCAAATCCACAAGAGTTGGAGATAATGGGATTGGAGGGTTTGAGTTGTAAGGAGAGTAGGGATAGGACGATAATCACTGAGAATTCCATCCCTGGCACAGGTCAAGAAAAGACAATGATGTAACCATCGATTCTGAAATGAGGTGATGAGTGAGCTTCTGTGGATAAGGGTGTGGCAGAGCAGACTTACTGTGGGAACACTTTGTCAGATATGTTCCAATCATTAAATATACTCAAGTGCTTTGCGTGCCACAGTTCCTGAGGAGACATTGGATTGCACTGAGGAAGAGAAAAGTTAAAAGAAGCGAGTGGGGGTTGCCAGCACATTTTGTGCATCACGGTCCCGAGGAGACATTAGATTGCACAGAATGAGGCACACGGCGAGGTCTAATAAAAAGAGGTTAGGTTTAAGCAGAGCAGCCATTGTATGAGTGGGCCAGTGTTAGAGTGGGGAGTTGAGGTTTTTGGCTCATTGAGGCTTCAGTAAGGAGAGGTGTAGGCAGTAGGTAGATATTTTTGTCGATGTTTATTCTTTCTTGTTGCACATTCAGAGCAGTGAGGATGCCACACATGATGACCAAATGTTCCTCTTGTGGGATGTGGGAAGACAGGGAGACCTCCAGTGCCCCTGACCACTACACCTTCAAGAAGTGCATCCAGCTGCAGCTTCTAACAGACCGTGTGAAGGAGTCAGAGCTGGAATTGGATGAACTCCACATCTTTCGGGAGGCGGGGTTGATAGACAGGGCACACTGTACAGAGGTAGTTGCACCCAACGTGCAGGACACAGGCAACCAGGTGACCGTCAGGAGGGGGAAAGGGGATAGGCCGCCAGTGCCGATACCCTGTGGCCGTTCCCCTCAAAAAGGGTCTACCACTTTGGATAGTGTACAGGGGTTTTAAACTTGTACAGGTCATAGGGTAATACTGCCTGGAAGCAGTCCGTTCAGCCCAGCTCCTCCATGCTGACCAGGGTGCCCACCTAAGGTGGTCCCAATTGGCCTGTAACTCTCCTTTCCCATTCATGTACTTATCCAAATGTTGCTATTGTACCTGCCTCAATTACTTTGTCTGGGAGCTCATTATATGTGGAAATTAAAATCTCCGGGCAATGTATTGAAGGAAAGTACAGAGACTGGCTGGACTGAAGGATAACATTCTTCCCTTAACCAATATTATAAAATATAAATTGACTGGGACTGCTGTTAGTTGGACCGTGCTGTTAGAAAAATGTGTTCTGTTTGTTGATATAGCACAGTGGCCACACATCAAAGGAATTCTGTCCAGAGTTAATGCTGTATTGTCAGCGCGGGGCAGGCGGCAGGAGAAGATAGGCACACAAGCTATGATTTTCCACCATTAAAATTGCAGGCTGCTTTCACATAATGGGTTTACTGAAGCAAGGAAATGTCCTTTATATGTTGTGTGGGAGAAAGGTCGGTTACCAAGGGGTGCGGATTTTAGATAATAGGAAAATGATTCAGAGGGCACGTGCTCTTTATTTCTGTAATGTGAAGTGAATTCATCTGATCTAGAATTTACTGACTTAAAGCATAGCAGAAGCAGAATTGATCAGAGCTTTCATGCAATCAGAAACAGAAAATGCTGGGGACACTCAGCAGGCAAATGTGATGTTAGTGTTCATTTCCAGAGAACCAGAATAGCAATTTCTGAGGTAGGGACATGTTTGGCACAACTTTGTGGGCCAAAGGGCCTGTATTGTGCTGTAGGGTTTCTATCTAAATTTGAGACTTTATAACACATTGGTGAGGCCCCACCTGGAGCATTGTGTGCAGTTCTGGTGAGGGTTCAAAGAAAGTCTACAAAAACGACTCCAGGATTCCGTGTATAAAACCTGACATCCTTCCTATACTTTCCTCCAAACACCATAAAATTATACTTTCTTGTGTTAGCCTGGGTGGTGGGGTGGAGCTTCACCTCTACCAAAGGAGGTGTAAGGCTCTCCGCTAGCCTGCGGGTCACCCTCGGGCAAGGTGTAGCATCTGCTTAGCCCCCGATCAGGGTCATGTGAAGCCATGGGAGCAGGTGGTGGAAGGTCGTATGAGCAGCTGGTGCATATCACAAGTCCTGGTTATGTGACCACTGACACCAGGCAGACAATCTCTGAAGAGTATTGATAATGGCTGGGCTCACCCATCTTGTAAAGACACTGTCCAGAAGAAGCCAATGGCAAACCACTTCTGTAGAAAAATTTGCCAAGAACAATCATGGTCAGAAACCGTGATCACCTACGTCATACGACATGCCACATAATGATGTAATAGCCGTTTCCGCCTGGGGTAAGGTCACAAGCTGTCCACTCTATCTACACCCCTTGTCACCTTATACACCTCTATTACATCACTTCTCATTTTTCTTTGCTCCACAGAGAAAATCCCTAATTTGCTCAACCTTTCTTCATAAGTCATGCTCTCTAACTCAGGCAGCATCATGGTAAACCTCTTCTGCACGCTCTGTAAAGTTTCCACATCCTTCCTATAATGAGGCGACCAGAACTGAATACAATACTCCCAAGTGTGGTCCAAACAGGGTTTTAAAGAGCTGCAGTATCACTTTGTGGTTCTTGAACTCAATCCCACAAATAATGAAGGGCAACACACCAGAGACCTCCTTAACCACCCTGTCAACTTGCACGGCAACTTGGAGGGATCTATGGACGTGTGTTTGTAGATCTCTGTACCGCATGCTGTCATGATCATATCTGGATTGTGGTTAAGGCAAGTACATGGTGCAACAAAGAGAGTGAAATGAGCCTCCAATTAAGTTGTGTTTTTGAAGCTCTGCTCACCAAGCTACATACAATGGGAAATAAACTTACAAGCAGAGTTAAAGGAGTCCTCAGATTTCCAAAGGTTCCCTACCTTTTTATGCCATGGGCCAATACCATTAAGTAAGGGGTCCGTGGACCCCAGGTTGGAATCCCTGATGTATAGCCTGCCATTGGGAGACTAAAGAGAAGCAGATGGAGGTTCAGTGAATGTTGAATTGCACAGTTCCAAGTCCCCTTGTACTTTGTATTGTGTTATGCCACCCAGCACTGATTCATTATAATATTCTTGGTCCTCCAGTCCAAATACTCACAGTTAGGTATCGTCTGAACTTAAAAAAAACACCGAGGTATCTAGCAGATTCCTCGTCTGTCCTACCATAATGTGCGCGGGGGACGTGTTGCCCTCTGCCGGCACTGCCACAGCATGGAATCACGGGTGTCTGTGAGGGTGTCTCAGCACTGAGATCAGGGCTCTGCAGTGTTCTGGTGGTCAGTCATGGCTGGGGACGGACCACGTGTCCAATGGCCTCTCTCATCAGCGCCTGTTGGATGTGATGGAATCTACTGCCCAACGTAGAGTGCAGCTCTGAACGGCTGCACCACTCACCATGGCCAAACCAACACCGGACATCACCGGCAGTCCCTCCACCCCAAAGGCAAGCGGCAATTCAGGAACAATGCACACACAAAATGCTGGAGGTCAGGTAGCATCTATGGCTGGGGTGGCCAAACTTACTTAATGTAAGAGCCGCATACGATTAACTTCAGATGTCTGAGAGCCGCAAGACATGAACAAAATTTACACACACGTTTTTATTGTTACATACACAACGGTCTTCCCATTTAAGCATATGAAATTGACAATTTCAAGGACAGATTTCATAACATCTTCATACTTGAAGTATCTGGCTGCCAGGTGTTCACGATGAATAATGCAACGAACAGGGAGAAACTCTGGAAAGCTGGGATCACTTTTCATACGTGCAATTAATCCTGCATTTTTCCCCACCATTGCAGGTACTCCATCTGACGAGTTTATTCAATGGAACATCAGCATTTGTTACGGAGCTCAGCAGGTCGGGCAACATCGGTTGAAATGAGCAGTGAACATTTCGGGACTAAAGGAGGAGGGGGCAGGAGCCCTATAAAGAATATAAATAAATGTCCATTCCAGGACATCTCAAACGTCCTCTTTCTTTAAGAATCGTGGTTTCCCTTCTGCCATCATCAATGATGCCCTCAGCCACATCTCCTCCATTTCCTGCACTTCAGCCCTCACCCCATCCTCCCGTCACCACAACAGGGACCGTGTTCCCCTTGTCCTCACCTACCACCCCACCAGCCTCCGGATTCAGCATATTATCCTCCACAACTTCCGCCACCTTCAACAGGACCCCACCACTAAGCACACCTTTCCCTCTCTACCCCTCTCTGCTTTTCACAGGGATCATTCCCTCCGCGACTGCCTGGTCCACACGTCCCTCCCCACAGAACTCCCACCTGGCACTTATCCCTGCAAGCGTAAGTGCTACACCTGTCCCTACACCTCCCCTCTTACCACCATTCAGGGCCCCAAACAGTCCTTCCAGGTGAGGCAACACTTCACTTGTGAGTCTGTTGAGTTAATCTATTGCATCCGGTGCTCCCGGTGCGGCCTCCTCTACATCGGGGAGACCCTACACAGATTGGGGGACCGCTTCGTCGAGCACCTCCGCTCCGTCCGCTACAACAGACAGGATCTCCCGGTTGCCACCCACTTCAACTCTGCTTCACATTCCCATTTGGATATGCCCATACACAGCCTCCTCTACTGCCATGATGAGGCCAAACTCAGGTTGGAGGAGCAACACCTCCATATACCATCTGGGTAGTCTCCAGCCCCTTGTCTGAACATCGAATTCTCCAACTTCTGGTAATTCCCTCCCTCACCCTTCCCCAATCCCACTTTCACTCTGCCTCCTCTTCCAGCTGCCTATCACCTCTCTCATGATTCTGCCTTCTTCTACTACCCATAGTGCTTTCCCCTTACATTCCTTCTTCACCTCTCTGGCCTATCCCCTCCCTGCTTCCTCTCCCCCACCCCTTGATCATCCCTCTGATTGGTTTTTCACCAGGCACCTACCAGCCTTCTCCTTCCCACCTCCCCCCACCTTCTTTATAGGGCCCCTGCCCCCTCTTTCTTCAGTCCTGACAAAGGGTCTTGGCCCGAAACGTTGACTGCTCATTTCCACGGATGCTGCCCGACCTGCTGAGTTCCTCCAGCTTGTTTGTACATGTTGATTTGACCACAGCATCTGCAGTGTACTTTGTTAAGGCTCTGTCAAACGCATTTTTAATGTCAACACCACAAGTTGTTTATTTTAATGCCACCAAGTCCAACATCTCTTCTTTCACAGTTACATCAGAGGAAACATAACAAATAAATATCGCCAGTTGTGGGTTATCTTGTATGTCTGTAGTTTCATCAAGAGCTGAGCTGAATGCAAGGGAATTCTTTACATCATTTTGCATTTTGCCTGCAACATCAGCACTGATCTGGGAGATAGGCCTCTCTGTAATGTGGCGTGGAACTGGTGTTTGTGCTATTAGTCACTGAAGTTTTGTGATATTTGGATCTAATACTGAAACAACTTCAGCTATATTCTTCTTAACAAATCTGCCATCAGAATATGGGCATTTAGCACGAGCAATATTCCATAACGAAACTAGCTTCAGTTGTTGTATCGGCTTCCTTACTGAACGTTGTCAACAGTGTCTGCTGGCTATTTAGAGATGATTTTAACACAGTTAATTTGTTTTTCTGTCATTCGGATTTACGTGGATAATCAGCCGAAAAGTTTTTGTGATTTGTTTCATAGTGGCGTTTCAAATTACTGGCTTTGTAATGACTGAGTGACACATTGCAGATAAGACACAAAGGTTTACCTCCTTTAATGGTGAATGCAAAATCTTCCTCCCGCTGTGGCTTAAAATGTCTGTTTTCATCTACATATTTTTGTTTCTTACAATTTGATGACGCCACCTTCCTTCACAAAATTTTCACCGACACTTGTAAACAAAACTTGTACCCGCAGTGTACCAACTAGGTCTGCACAACTCAGCGTCCTGTGTTACACTGTGTTAATGTGCATGACGTGAGTGAGGTCGGGCCTAGACTCACGAACACGCTGAGTGCCAAACGACGCAATTCCTCCAGCACTTTAAGGTATATTGCTCATGTATTCCAGCATTTGCAGAATCTCGTGTATTTAGGGGGCAATTCATGGTTGCTGGAGCCTTTTGGAGGGCAGGGGGTTAGGCTTTGTTCCCAACAGTGCTGTTGGTATCGTATCTCTCTGTACAGAATGCTACAATGACTCCTTTTAACAGTGATTCCATTCCTGAGAATTTAGTCATAGAGGGGTACAGTCTAGGAGAGTTATTTACAGAATCATGAAGACCCAGCTCCCCTCACAATACCTTTGATAATATTCATCACAACCTGAGAGGAATCAGGTTCACCACTGACCTCATCCCAGAATGCCAAAGTGAGGATCGATGTCTCTGGGCTGGAGCAAGGACCTGTTCTTCAGGCAGGTGACCGCTGCTCTGGAGAATGTCAGGTACAAGGCCGAATGAGGCAGTGGGCCCAGGCCCAAGAGCATATCAAATCTGCAGGGCCCGAGTCCAAGAGCAAGGAATGAGCAAAGGACCAGGCTAGACTGAAATGGTCAGGTTGTCGGGGCTGGAGCCAAGGGATAGGGCAATCCAGCTCGCTGCCCCGCAGCGTTTACCTATCTCTGCGCTGTGGCCTGAGTCGGTCGCAGTGATGACTAGCTTCCTGCTTGTGGACTTACTTTCCTGAACTTCAGTTCTAAATGTTATTTGCTTGCACAATTTGTTTTTTTTTCCTGCACATTTGGAGTTTGACAGTCTCCTTTTCTAATGGGCTCTGTTGAGTTTGTTTTGTGGCTGCCTGTAAGGAGACGGATCTCAAGGTTGTATATAATATACAAACTTTGGTAATAAGTGTAAGAACAATTTTAGGCTCAGCTGAGAAGCCCTTCCCTGTAGGACAGATGCTCAGCATTAGCGATTGCCAGTGATGCAAGAAAACCGCGGGCGAGCACAGCTCTGAAATTATTCAAAGATTCAAAGTGCATTTATTATCCAAGTACGCACACAGAATACAACTCTGAGATTCGTCTTCACACAGGCAGCCACGAAACAAAGAAAACACCACAGAACACGTTCAAGAAAACATCAAACGGCCAGTGCACGAGAAAAGAACAAACTGCGCAAACGGCAAAAAGCAAGCGAACAACACAGAGAATATTGAACATCAAACCAAGAGGCCCGTAGTATTCAGAGTAGTTCAGTTCAGCACCACGTCACTATCCCACTGCAGGCTGCAAGGCAAAGCTTTGATTCAGGAAGGAAGCAGTTCAGAGTAAATGGAAGATAACAGCATCAGTCTGAACTAAACTGGAGATGATCTAGACTGGAATGGTTTTTTTAAATCTGAGCACGTGGTCTCCCATTCCATTTTTCATGCCTTGAAGGTGTACCACTACACTAAAGGATCAAATGCCATGTAACCCACAACCTGTTCTTTCAGTGCTGATCTCCTGTGGCTTCATAAACACATACAAGAACAGTATCTCTACTGCGCATCTGTTTCTGGTGTTGTTTGCTTTCATCCTGTCTGCATATCAGCTGCAAATCTTTCCACTGTCTCTCCCTCACCGCTATAGAGGAAGTTTCTTTCCCAGTGTCTCTATGTGGCTTTGACACGTTCCCTTCCTGAGATCATGGCAGCACAGTAGGTAGCGGTTAGCGCAATCGCTTTACAGCGCGCCCGCAATCAGAAGATAGGGGGTTTGTTTCCCGCCCCTGTCTGTAACGAGTTTGTACATTCTCCCCATGACTGCATGGGTTTCCTCCTAGTGCTCCGGATTCCTCCCACATTCCAAAGAAATGTGAGCTGTGGGCATGCTACGCTAACGACAGGAGTATGGCAACACTTGCGAGGTGCCACCAGCAAACCCACAGACTGTGTTGGTCATTAGCGCAAAATGACACTTCTCACTGTATGTTTTCGACACGTGACAAATAACGCTAATTTCTTTCATCTTTATTTCCTTTCAATTCTAATTGTAGGTGTAAGGGGTTTCTTCTTTTATGTTACTGTGGTACTACATATACCTGTCTGGACACACCCCCCCGCTGACTGCTCCTGTGGCTCCTCCCACAGACCCCTGTATAAAGGCGGTTGGAGGCACTGCTCCTCCCTCAGTCTCCAGGATGTTGTGTGGTGGTCTCTTGCTACTAATCGTGGTCTCTTGCAGCTAATAAAAGCCTATCGTTCGCCTCCCGTCTCCGAGAGTTATTGATGCTGCATCAATTTTATTAGCTGCAATTTTAAAACATGGAAAGCATTTTACGCCCAGATAATTGGACATTGATCCTCAATCTCCCGAAGCAGCCATTGCCTTTGAACTCTGGCTTGCGTGTTTCCAATCGTACATGGAAGAGATTCCCATGACTGAGCCTGCTATCATGCACAGAGTTCTCCTCTCCAGGGTCAGTCCGCAGATGTACTCCCTTATCAGGGACCTGCCGACCTACCAAGGGGCACTGGACACCCTCAAAAGACAGTACCTGCGGCCGGTGAACACCGTCTACGCAAGACATCGCTTAGTGACGCGGCGGCAGCGGGCCAGAGAGTCGAGCGCTGAGTTTGTCCGGGCCCTACAGACACTCGTGCGGGCCTGCGACTGCAGGGGACTGACGGCGGAACAGCATGCGGAGCTCCTGGTATGAGACGCCTTCGTTATGGGGATCAGGTCAGTGTATGTGCGCCAGCGGCTGCTGGAAAATGCCGATCTTACCTTACAGTCGGCGATCGAGCTGGCCGACACGCTGGAGGCTGCTTTGCACAACACTGACGCTGTCCAGCCGCGCAATCTCCTGCCGGTCCCATGGACGCTGCAGACCCCGCCACCCGCCGGCGAATCGACCACAGCTGCTGCCACTCGCGAGTCCGTGAACTCCCCGCAAACCTCCGGCGAATCGACCACAGCTGCTGCCAGTCGCAAGTCCGCGCATTGTTACTTCTGCGGACTTGAAAAGCACCCCCGAAAATGCTGCCCGTCCTGAGAAGCTACCTGCTCCAGCTGCGGAAAGGGGGGCCACTTCGCCAAGGCCTGTAAGTCCAAACCACGAGTGGGGTCGAGCAGCGCCGCGTGCGAGGCATGGGGGTCGCCATCTTGGTCACCGCCATCTTGCCTGCCCGCCTCGTGCGAGGCATGGGGCGGCCATCTTGCCTGCCCACCTCGTGCGAGGCATGGGGGCGGCCATCTTTGTCGGTGCCACCTCGTCCCGCCTCTGACCCACGGGTGTTTACCGGACACCAAGACGGCGGTTCAACCCTGGCCTCCGTGACCCTCGACCAAAGCACTCTATACCAGCTCGCAAGGTCAATGATGGACATCCTGGTGGAGGGGCACAGGACTAGCTGTCTGTTTGACACGGGCAGCACTGAGAGTTTTATTCACCCGGACACGGTGCAATGCTGCGGACTCGTGACACAGACGGTAAGCCAGAGGGTCACCATGGCTTCTGGATCGCATTCCACAGACATCCAGGGGGGTTGTGTAGCGACATTGGTGGTGCAGGGCACAGAGTATCAGGACTTTGCGTTACTGGTCATGCCTCAACTGTGTGCCCCCGTGCTATTGGGGTTCGACTTCCAGAGCCACCTGAAAAGTGTGACAATGGAGTATGACGGGCCCCTCCCACCAATCACTGTCAGAAATCCTCAGTTTTGTGGGGTTTCGTCAAACACCCCGCTACTGACCACAAACACACACCGACCCACACATCCAACCCAGCACCATGCCAACAGCCGCGCTACTGACACCACTTGCAGCCTCTCCACCCTCAAGATCCCTCCCCCACCACTGTTCGCCAACCTGACCCCCGACTGTAAACCTGTGGCAATTAAAAGCAGGAGGTACAGCGTGGGGGAGAGGGCCTTCATTAAGTCGGAGGTGCTCAGGGAGGGGATCATTGAGCCAAGCACAAGTCCTTGGAGGGCCCAGGTGGTCGTTGTTCGAACCGGGCAGAGAAATAGCTTGGTCGTGGACTATAGCCAGACCATCAATAGGTTCACGCAGCTTGACGCGTACCCCCTACCCCGCATCGTGGATATGGTCAATCAGATAGCTCAGTACAAGGTGTACTCGACCATAGACCTGAAATCCGCTTACCATCAGCTCCCCATCCGCCTGGAGGACCGCCCCTGCACCGCCTTCGAGGCGGGCGGCAGGCTTTATCACTTCCTGCGCGTCCCCTTTGGTGTCACGAATGGTGTCTCTGTCTTCCGGAGGGAAATGGACTGGATGGTGGACCAGTGCCAACTGAAGGCCACGTTCCCATATCTGGATAACATCACCATCTGCAGTCATGACTGGCCGGATCACGACATCAACCTCCAACGATTTTTCCAAGCGGCCAATGCTCTTAACCTTACCTATAACAGGGACAAGTGTGTGTTTGGAACCACCCGACTTGCTATCCTTGGGTATGTCGTGGAGAATGGGGTCATTGGCCCTGACCCCGACCGTATGCGCCCCCTGTTGGAACTCCCCCTTCCCACCACCCTCAGAGCCCTCAAAAGGTGCCTGGGCTTCTTTTCCTATTACGCCCAATGGGTCCCTCACTACGCAGACAGGGCCCACCCCCTGGTCAAGTCCACCACATTTCCCCTCTCAGCTGAGGCCTGCGCGGCCTTCAGCCGCATTAAAGGGGACATTGCCAAAGCAACGATGCATGCGGTGGACGAGACCATTCCCTTCCAAGTAGAGAGTGACGCCTCCGACTTCACGCTGGCTGCTACCCTCAATCAGGCAGGAAGGCCAGTAGCATTCTTCTCTCGTACCCTTCAAGGCCCTGAAATTCGGCACTCCACGGTGGAGAAAGAAGCCCAGGCCATAGTAGAAGCTATTAGGCACTGGAGGCACTATCTCGCCGGCAAAAGGTTCACCTTGCTGACCGACCAGCACTCAGCTGCGTTCATGTTCAGCAACCAACAGCGGGGCAAAATCAAAAATGATAAAATTTTGTGGTGGAGAATGGAACTCCACCTACAACTATGACATCCTGTACCGGCCTGGAAGGCTCAATGAGCCCCCTGATGCCCTATCCCGGGGAACATGTGCCAGCGTGCAGCTCGACTGGATATACGCCCTCCATGCAAATCTTTGCCACCCGTGGGTCACCCGGCTTTACCATTTTGTGAAAGCTCAGAACCTGCCTTACTCCCTTGAGGAAATCAGGACGATGACCAGGGACTGCCAAGTCTGCACTGAGTGCAAACCGCACTTCTACCATCCTGAAAAGGCACAACTTATCAAGGCCACCCGCCCCTTTGAGTGACTGAGTGTCGACTTTAAGGGTCCCCTTCCCTCCACCGACCGCAATGTCTACTTTCTCAACATAATTGACAACTACTCGCAGTTCCCCTTTGCCATCCCCTGCCCCGATACCACTGCCACATCCGTCATAAAGGCCCTGCGCCAGCTCTTCACTCTGTTCGGATATCCCTGCTATATCCACAGTGATAGAGGGTCCTCCTTTATGAGTGACGAGCTGCGCCAGTACCTGCTGGCTAGGGGTATTGCTACTAGTAGGATCACGAGCTATAATCCCCGGGGGAATGGACAGGTGGAGAGGGAGAATGCCACTGTGTGGAAGGTCACACTCTTAGCCCTTAGGTCAAAGGGATTGCCGGTCTCTCGCTGGCAGGAGGTCCTCCCTGAGGCACTCCACTCCATCCGCTCCCTGTTATGCACGTCCACCAATGCCACCCCTCATGAGCGACTCTTTTCTTTTCCCAGGAAGTCTGTCACTGGGACCACCCTACCGGCTTGGCTGTCGTTCCCAGGGCCAGTGCTTCTCCGGAAACATGCGAGGAGCAATAAATACTCCCTGATGGTCAAGAGGGTTCACCTACTTCATGCGAACCCCCAGTATGCCTACGTGGTCTTACCTGATGGGCGGGAGGACACGGTCTCTGTCCGCGACCTGGCGCCCGCAGGAGCACCAGACCCCTACCCTGAACAATCCACGGTAACTATGAACCCTGTACCCACCGAGGTGTATACCCACCTGACACCACGCACACCAAGCCCTACACAGACTCCTCACGACACTCCCATACCGGGCGCCTCACACACGTATGAGGGATTACTGACGCCTCATGGGCTGACACCTCAAGTCAGGCCAGAGCCAGCACAACCACCGTCACCGGTTCAATCACCACCGGTGCTACGTAGATCGCAGCGACAGACTCGACCGCCTGATAGACTTAACCTGTAAACATACTTGTGAGAAACTTCGCCCCCATGGGGACTCTCTTTTAAAACAAAGGGGGGGTGAATGTGGTAAACTATGTATACCTGTCTGGACACGCCCCCCCCCACTGACTGCTCCTGTGGCTCCTCCCACCGACCCCTGTATAAAGGCGATTGGAGGCACTGCTCCTCCCTCAGTCTCCAGGATGTTGTGTGGTGGTCTCTTGCAGATAATAAAAGCCTATCGTTCGCCTCCCATCTCCGAGAGTTATTAATGGTGCATCAGTTACTGTGTATGTAATCAAAATGTAAGTATTGTATGTAATTAGTTTTGCTACAACAAGTGTATGGGACATTGGAAAAAAAGTTGAATTTCCCCATGGGGATGAATAAAGTATCTATCTATCTATCTAAAATGGCTTCATTGTTTGTTAAAAGTAAAAAAGCTTCTTTGTTATGCTAACTGGTGAGAGAGTGCTTTCTCTCGCAGCTTGTTTGAGTTATAGTTACTGATAACGAAAATTGTATTCATTTGTTAACCAATTGGGATAGAGGTTATTCTTTCCTGTGGGTCTGTAAGCTAGTGTTGGGTGGACTTTTGGAGAGACGGCGCGAGGGGATTAGAGGGAGAAGACACAATGTTGTATGCTGGGCGATGGTACGGTCCCCGAGCGGGGGACCGAGGCCCAGGGTTTCGGCGAGGAGAGGAGATGAGGACAGATTCGTGTGGAGCGTCTGGTCGACCACCGTTGTTGGTTCCAGGCAGCGGGTCGAGGAGGTCAGAGAGGATCGAATGGTGGCAAGAAGACGTCGTTAACTGAGCTCCAACGGTTGTGCACGAAGTGGTTTGGACTTTGATAAGTTTGGCACCTTTTACTTTTCCTTTTATATTGTATCTCTGTTAAGTACATAGTTCTAGTAAGATCTATAAAGTGTAATCATTTAATCGCATATGGTGCACTGTCTGTTATTTGGCAGGGTGGGGACATCACACAGCATCTACACAAGCTGATTACCCGGTTTGGCAGGGCCGAAGGCTGCTCCCCCAGATGGAAGCGAGCTGAGTGAGCCTGAGGCCTACCAGGAGGCTTCATAGTGGGGTTTACTTGTCCAGGATTGGATTCTGTGGAAGCTGGTGTGATCGCCCTCTTTAAATTATGCATGCTGCGGGAACAGAGAGCTGGTGTGCCTTTGTGGTTATCACTGCATGCGTGTTGGGTGGGGTGGCTGTTGGTACCCCGGAGGTCATTGTTCGAGTTCAGACTAGCGCTGACGAAATGGTGGTGGGACCATGGGCTGTCCCATGGACGAAGCCCAGGCGACAAAGAATTAATGAAGTGGAAAACCTGAAAGTTGACCTGGAAGAAGTCATTAGGAAGAAAAAGCTGGAGATAAGTTCAGTGACCACTAAACTGGAGGCTGACCAATCTTTACCGGCTGCTTTTCAGGTCAGGGTGCAAGAAGCTGGTGGAGTAACTGTGTCCCAGATGGAGATGAACATGAAGCGTGAGTCAGAACTGCTGAGACTGTGGCGAGAGTTGGAGGACTCAGAGAAGAAGCTGACGTCTTGATTGCAGGAGGCTGAAGAGGCTGCAGAGGCAGCCCAGGCCAAGTGTTTCCCTTAGGAGAAAGTCAAACAGCAGCTACCGATCGCAGAAATGAGGAAGAATACGGATTCAAAGGATGATGTGCTGGATGGGTGGTAGATGCTGCCTTTTGTTAACTTCCCCTTGATTGAGGAAGAGACCTTTGGCCCTTCTCCCACTGAGTCAGGTGTAGTGGGGAGGGCTAGCTGTGGGCAGCCTGGGTTACAGCGGGGCCCTGGACATGGGACAGGGGGCTCCAAGTGCAGTAGGGGCATGAGTGAGAGATTGAGAGAGGAGTTGGCAAGCGGACCCAAGGTATCCCCAATTGTGTCCAAGCCTGGAGAGTTTAGGTGAGGGGGTCCGGAGGTCTCAGAGGGTTAGGAAACTCCCAGATAGGTTGACCTATGTGGCGCCTGAGGAACAGGGCATGAGGTCTACTGTTTGGGGACCAATGTCACTGTTTGTACCTGGATTGGGTTTTGTGTCTGCAGGAAGGGTTGGTGAGTTATTTAGCAGTCATGAGGACATGACTAAATTTGGTGGGGGGAGAGTGTAAGGGATTTCTTCTTTTATGTTACTGCATATGTAATCAAAATGGTTTCTTTGTTAAAAGTAAAAATGCTTCTTTGTTATGCTAACTGGTGAGAGAGTGCTTTCTCTCGCAGCTTGTTTGGGTTATAATTACTGATAACGAGAATTGTATTCATTTGTTAACCAATTGGGATAGAAGTTATTCTTTCTTATGGATCTGTAAGCTAGTGTTGGGCAGACTTTTGGAGAGACGGCGCGAGGGGATTAGAGGGAGAAGACACGATGTTGTAAGCTGGGCGATGGTATGGTCTCTGAGCGGGTGTCCGAGGCCCAGGATTTCGGTGAGGAGAGGAGATGAGGACAGATTCGTGTGGAGCGTCTGGTCGACCACTGTTGTTGGTCCCAGGCAGCGGGTCGAGGAGGTCAGAGAGGATCGAATGGTGGCAAGAAGACGTCGTTAACTGAGCTCCAACAATTGTGCACGAAGTGGTTTGGACTTTGATAAGTTTGGCACTTTTTACTTTTCCTTTTATATTGTATCTCTATTAATTACATAGTTCCAGTAAGATCTATAAAGTGCAATCATTTAATCGCATATGGTGCACTGCCTGTTATTTGGCGAGGCGGGGACATCACACAGCATCCACACCAGCTGATTACCCAGTTTGGCGGGGCCGAAGGCTGCTCCCCCTAGACGGAAGCAAGCTGAGCGAGCCTGAGGTGACCCAGGGGGCTTCATAGGAAAGTGTTTCGATCAAAGATAAGCTAACTGCATCAATTCATCAACAACAAATTACATTTAAATATCACCTTTAACGTGATAAAATGCTACAAGACACAGGATGCACCAAAAAATAAATATGAATCAACTTGTTTTATCCCCCACTTCCTCATTCCCTGCTGTTATACTGTACGTTATCTGGAACAATCTGCTCTTGATATCTCTTTTCTCATTTGGTTAAATAAACGTTGATTAGCAAGTTGACAGATTAATACATATTTTAGAGAATAACTAGTTCTGCTGTCTGAAATTATGATATTACAGTATAAAGTAATAGACTTATGGAAGGGGCTGGTTGCCTTGATAGAAAAGTCAAAGTTCAAAGTAACATTCATTATCAGAGTACATACATGTTAGCACATACAACCCCGTGATCCTTTTACTGCAGGCATACTTCACAAATCTATATAATGGTAACTGTAAACAGGAACAATGAACAAGAAACTGTTCAACTGCAGATCTAAATAAAGAGCAATAAATAACAAGACAAAAGAGTCCTTAAATGAGTGTAGCTCTCCCCTATTGTTCAAGAGCCTGACGGCTGAGGGGTAGTAACTGTTCCTTGAACCTGATGGTATGGGTCCTGAGGCTCTTGAACCTGCTACCTAATGGCAGCAGCGAGAGAAGAGCATGGCCTGGGTGGTGAGGATCTTTGATAATGGATGCTGCTTTTCTACAGCAACCTTTCAATGGTTGGGAGGGCTTTTACATAGAAAAATACAACATAGTAATACAAATGTACAATTTAGCAATTTTTAATTATATAAATAAGTATGCAAGCCATGTCTTTTCCTCATCTATGTAGCAACTTTAGAGTTCTGTTCTATTAGGAATGTTGTGACCTGAGAAATAGAACAGAAGGAGAGATCTCCAAGTGTTTAATAGAGGATTTGGTTGAGTGGTCCTGAAACTCTTTTCAAAGTAACAGTATGTACATAGAATACAACTCAGAGATTCATCCTCCCACAGGCAGCCACGGAACAAAGAAACGCCATGGAACCCTTCAAAGAAAACATCGAACACCCAACAGGCGAAAAGAGAACAAACAGCGCCAACAGCAAAAAACAAGCAAATGACACACAGAATATTAAACATCAAACCGCAGAGTCCTTGAAACAGTCTGGAAATGATCAGTTTAGTTCAGTCCAGTTCACGTGTTATTATGCTACGTTAAAACATAGCAAGAGCATGTTTAACTTATTGTTCCTTCTGGACAGTAAGTATTGAAAAATAGTCTTCTACCAGCAATACCTAAATATGAGAACCAAGTTACTTAAAACATTCAATAGAATACCGAAAGCATATTAAAATTACTACTAAAATTATTTCCTCTCATCACTTCAGGACCAGGAAAAGTTGACTTAAATCCTCAGCTGTTACACCTGTTAGAGTTCAGTCCCAAAATGAAAGAGGGCAGTACTGCTGGTTGCTAATGTGGGTCAGCAGCAGCAGTGGGCCCGGCGAGCGAGACGTCAGTGAAATGGTAAAGGACTAACAAGAAAAGCAAAGGCAAATTAGTAAATGCAGCACTCCTTGGAGAACTGATCGGGGAAGCTCCAGATTTGAAGCTGATCTACTCTTCTTCAGAACTTTAAATTCCTCGGTGTTATCACTTCAGATGTTCTATCCCAGGTCCGGCACACAAGAATCATTACTTTCTTGGAAGTTTGCAAAGATTCAGCATCTCATGTAAACCTTTGACAAGCTTCTATAGCTGCACGGTGGAGTGTATACTGACTGTTTGCATCACGGCCTGGAGTGGGAACACCAGTGGAAAAGCCTGTAAAAAGTCATGGGTACAGCCCAATCCATCAGAGGTAAAGCCCTCCCCACTACTGAGTATATCTACAAGGAACACTGTCACAGGAAAGTAGCATCCAAGACCCGCACCAACCAGACCATGCTGTCTTCTCACTGCTGCCATCAGGAAGGAGGTTCGGGAACCTTGCGTCCCACGTCACTGAGTTCAAGAACAGTTATTACTCCTCAACCATCGGGCTCTTGAGCCAGAGAGGAGAACTTCACTCACCCCAGCACTGAACTGATTCCACAATCTACGGACTCACATTCAAGGACTCTATAACTCAGGTTCTTGAAATTTATTACTTATTTTTGGATTTTTTTCTTATTTTGTATTTGCACAATTTTTGTGTTTTTCACAATGGTTGTTTGTCCATCATTGTTTGCATGCAGTTTTTCATTGATTCTGCAGGTGCTGCTCCAAAATAAGCCTATTACAGCCCCTTCTGAGCGTTTATGGTGAGAATCAATTTAGACTCTTCTTCCATCTCCATCTGTAGGTAGGACTCAACTAAGACCACTTTGCTGAAGAGTTCTCCTCCAGAAAGGTTTGTAAAGATATCCGCTATCCTGGGCAGAGGGCATGTATCTACTTTCAGTACTGGAGTGATCGTGGCCTTAAAATCACCACAGATCCTGACAAAACCATTCTTCTTGGCTACTGAGACCACTGGTGTTGCCCATGGGCTCCACTCCACCTTGGAAAGAATTCTTGTAGCCGCCATGCGATCCAGCTCAGTGGGTACTTTATCACGGATGGCATAAACAGCCAGACAGGCTTTGTAAAACTTGGGTGTGGCATTTCCATTTAACACTCTTTTACCCTTTACATGAGTTTTCCAGTGCCATCCTTGAACACTGCTATAGCATCATCCAGTACCTTTCCTAATTTGTTTTCAGTTGATTTTATTGCGGGGCATGTGGGAGGCAAATGGCGGATGGATCTCCAATCAAGTCGTAGATGTCTCAGACAATCACGACCCCTCAATGCTGGCCCTCCTGTTTTTCACACATACTGCACAAGCCCAATGTAGCTTGTTGGTTGTTGTATTTCACTGTTATGAATGACACTCCCACAGGAGTTACCTTTTCTCCAGTACAAGTTCTTATTTGGATATCTGCAGACTTTCCACAAACTCCACAAATTCCACAAACTCATTTTGTGGAATGACTGAAACCGCCGAGCCAATGGTTGTTATAAACCATATTGCTTGTCAATTTTTAGTTTTCACATTGTAAATCTCAAAGCTACCCAGTCCCCTGTCAATCTCATCATTATCAGATTTTTCATCAACAGTTGAAACGACAACTTGACTTTGTATCTTTTTCTCTTCCTTATGCAGTCCATTTATTTTTGTCTGCCTGCCATGTTCTTTGTTGCATTTTCTGCAAGTTTTACCTTTAAGTCTGTATTGGTCTGATGTACGTGAGCCCCTGCCACAACAGTAACACAACTGGTTCAGTCGGGCTGTTTTCTGTTTAGATTTTTTACTTTTGTTCATTCCTGACAGAAACTCAGTTGTGTCTCTGCCTGCTGTTTCCACTGATACAGCTCTTTGAAATGTAGGCTGTGCTTCAGTTAGGAGCTGTTTTGAATGCTTTCTTGTAAGATTCCACAAATTAAATAACGTCTCAGTGTATCATTAAGCCCATTACCAAACTGATAATGCTCAAACAATCTCTTCAATTCAGACACATATACTGAAATGGACTCCCCTTACCTTTAATACTGCTTATGAAACGTAAAGCTTTCTGCAATGGCTTTGGTTCTAAATGTTCCTGCATTACTTACACAATATTAGCCAAGTTCATTTTGGATGGCTTGTTTGAAGCCATCATACTTCTAAGTAAACTGTACGATTTTAAACCCAATACACTCAACAAAACTGGCACTTGCTTCTCTTCAGCTAATCCACTCGATTTGAAACATTACTCTGTTTGCTCAGTAAACAAAATCCAGTTATCTGTAGTGCAATTGAACACACCAAACTTTCTGATGTAGCCAGCCATTTCTGCTTTTTTTTTGTAAGTTTATCATTATCGCCTAGTACTCATTAATATGAACCTATGTATTTGTCCGTTTTCTGGGGAGGTTAAAGGGGGTACACCAGAGGGAGGTGATGAGTAGAAAATGGGTGAGAGGAGAACCAGAATAGAGAATGGAAATAGGGGGAAGGGGGAGAAGGTCTACTCCCTCCTTTTCCAGACTGGACAAAGGGTCTCAGTGAAGGCTGGCTGTTTATTCCCCTCCATAGATACTGCCAGACCTTCTGAGTTCCTCCAGCATTTTATGTTTTGTCCAAAAGATCCATGTTGGTTCTCTGAGAACATAGAATAATACAGCAGAGAAACAGGTCCTTTGGCTCACAATGTTGAGCCGAACTAATTAAACTCATAATTAAATACCTAATTAAACTAATACCTTCTATCTAATAATGTCCATATCCTGCCATTATGTGCATATTCATGAGCTTATCTAAGAGCCTCTATCAGATCTGACTCCAACACCACTCCTGGAAGCATATTCCAGGCATCCACCACTCTGTGTAAAAAAAACTTACTCGAACTCTCCTTTGAACTTAACATCTCTCATCTTAAATTCATGCTCTCTAGTATTAGAAATTTCAGTCCTGGGGAAAAGATACCAGCTGTCTACACTACCTATGCCTCTAATAACCTTATAAACTTCCACCTGGTCTCCCTCTCTGCCTGTGCTGCTCCAGAGAAAACACCCTAAGTGTGTCCAACTACCCCTCGTAACACATGCCCCTTAACCTAGGCAGCATCCTGGTAATCCCCAGGTTGGAGGCTACCCAGATGAATTTGGGGATCCGCTTCGTCAAGCACCTCGGCTCCATCCGCCAAAAGTGGAACTTCCCGGTGGCCAAACATTTTAATTCTGATTCCCATTTCAACATGTCGATCCACGGCCTCTTCTTGAGCCACAAAGATGCCACCCTCAGGGTGGAGGAGCAATACCTTATAGCCTCCAACCTGATGGCATGAAACTCGATTTCTCCTTCTGGTAAAATATTTTTCCCTCCTTCTCTCATCTTCATCTATTCCCCATTCTGGGGCCTCTCACCTCTTCTCACCTGCCTATCACCTGCCCCGGATCTCCTCCTCCTTCCCTTTCTCCTATGGTTCACTCTCTTCTCCTACCAGATTCCTTCACCTCCAGCCCTTTTTGCGCCTTATCACCTCTGCTAGCCCTCCTTCTCCTCCTCCCACCTTTTTATTCTGGCATCTTTCCCATTTCTTTCCAGTCCTGAGGAAGGGTTTTGGCCTGAAAGGTCGACTGTTTATTAATTTCCATAGGTGCTGCCTGACCTGTTGAGTTCCTCCAGCATTTATGTGTGTTGCTTTGTTATACAATTAACCTGCTGGAATAAGTTTGGAGCATATGGTTAAAAACCCACAGATTAACAGAGAGGAAATCTGAAGGCAGGATTGAATCTGGGTCCCTGGGGTGCTGAGGCAGAGTCTCAATCTGCTATATTCCACAAAACTTTCAACAAGATCTGTCAACCATGTAATTTCAGAGTGAGTCATAACTGATGGATTCTACACAAGCTCTCAGGGCCTGACTATAGACGTTTGCAAAAGATACTATTAAACTTGATAATGATTCTTTCAACAGTGTAATGGATGAGAGTGATCATGTTGGCAGCATTACAGGGAGATCAGCTCAACATCTCTAAGCTGCTTAATAGCCACCTTAATCACTCACCCATGGGTGCTGGGGTCTCTACCAAAGGAGATGCTCCTTCCCTCCACTAGCCTGCAGGTTACCCTTGGGCAAAGTGTAGGCCCTGCTTAGTCCACCCCGCCCCCCCACCCCGATCAGGGTTGCCTGAAACCATGGGAGCAGGTGGTGGATGTTTGTATGAGCAGCTGGTGCATATCACAAGTCCTGGTTATGTGACCACTGACACCAGGCAGACAAGCTCTGAAGGGTAATGGTAATGGCTGGGGGGGTGGGGGGGGGGGGGTCACCCGGCCTGTAAAGACACTGTCCAGAAGAAGACGATGGCAAACCATTTCTGTAGAAAAATTTGCCAAGAACAATCATGGTCATGGAAAGACCATGATCACCTACATCATAAGACACGGCACATAATGCTGCTGTCATATGATATAGCACATAATGATGATGTCATATGACACGGCACATAATGATGATGACAAATCACTCACCTAGGGAGAGCAGCAAGAAGTTTATTCATACAAACCATTATGGTTAAAGGCTCAAACCTTTTCTTTTTAAATAAATTTTTTTATTAGTTTTTCAAAACATTTTACAAAATTAAAAACCCCAAATCCCAATGAGGAGCATTAATACAGTGCAAGATTAAGCATACAATAACAATATGCTACAAAGGAAGAGAGTTTAACAAAAAAGCACCTAAATTAAAGACAAGTGAGCTTAGTGTCCTCCCCAAGCCCCACAACACAAGAAAAAAACGACAACAACTCCAGACCAACCACCACACAATATAGAGAGTATAAGTCCAGACAGTCAAACTCCCAGACTGTGAATACACTTAGCAACAGAGGATAATAATGCCTACTACCAGAAAAGAAAGGGAGCTGAAAGCAAGGGACCGAAAAGAAGAGAAAAAAAAAGAAAAAAAAAACCCTAGTCAAGAGGAAGGTTATGAAAGTACTCGATAAAAGGTCCCCAGACCTTATGGAACTTTAGATCCGAATTAAGAACTGAATGATGAATTTTTTCGAGGTCCAAGCAGGCCATAATGTCGTTAAGCCATTGCGCATGAGTGGGCGGGGCAACATCTCTCCATCTAAGGAGGATCAAGCATCTCGCCAGGAGAGAGGCAAAGGATAGTATTCGGCATTTGGTCGGACCCAGACATAAATCTGTCTCGCCCCAAAAACCGAACAAAGCAATTAAGGGGTTTGGTTCTAGGTGCTGATTCAGAATACCCGATAATGTAGTGAAGACATCTTTCCAGAATTTCTCCAAGCTAGGACAGAGCCAGTACATATGGATGAGAGAGGCCACGCCCCTCTTGCATTTATCACAGAGTGGACTAATGCCAGGGTAGAATCGAGATAGCTTAGATTTAGACATATGGGCTCTGTGAACAATCTTAAACTGTAAAAGGCAATGGCGAGCACAAAGAGAGGTTGAGTTAACCGATTTGAGAACTGAGTCCCAGCTCTCCTCGGATAAGGAGATATTTAAATCCTGCTCCCAGGCCATTTTAATTTTATCCACAGGGGCCCGTTGTAAGGCTCCTAGTTTATCTCGGATAATTGAAATTAAACCTTTACCTAGTGGATTAATGGAAAGAAATAGGTCCATAGCATTTTTCGCAGGCATTTCAGGAAAGTTAGGAATTAAAGGAGCAATAAAGTGTCTGATTTGGAGATATCTGAAAAAGTGAGCGTTAGGCAGGTTGAACTTAACGGAGAGCTGCTGAAAAGAAGCGAAACGATTATCAATGAAGAGATCTTCAAAATGTCTAATGCCCTTCCTGTACCAAACATGGAATGCTGAATCGTACATAGTAGGTAAAAAAAGGTGATTATGTGCGACAGGGCTAGAAATGGAAAACCCCTGGAAACCATAGCATTTCCTGAACTGAGCCCATATACGCAAAGTGTGTCTAACCAGAGGATTAGCTATTGATCTGGGCAGACTGCTAGGGAGTGCAGAGCCAAGAAGTGCAGATATAGATAATTCTTTAGTGGAGCTCAACTCCATTGCCACCCAGTTAGGGCACTCGGGTTGGCCGTGGAAGAAAGACCAGAAGGCAGCACAATGTATATTAGCTGCCCAGTAATATAAGCGAAAGTTAGGTAAAGCCATGCCACCCTCTTTTTTAGATTTTTGGAGGTGGATTTTATTAATTCTAGAGCACTTATTCTGCCACAGATATGACAAAATAATAGAGTCTAAGGAATCAAAAAAAGATTTAGGAATAAAAATTGGGATAGATTGAAATAAGTATAAAAATTTGGGGAGAACATACATTTTAACAACATTAATACGACCTACCAAAGACATAGATAGAGGTGACCATTGTACCAGACTCTGTTTTATAGCATATGAAAGATTGACAAAGTTTTCACGAAAGAGATCTTTAAACTTCCGTGTGACTGTAATTCCAAGATAAGTAAATTGATTATGGACTACTCTAAAAGGGAGATCACGAAATATTAGTTCTTGTGCTTCTTTATTAATTGGGAAAAGTTCACTCTTATGTAAGTTGAGTTTATAGCCAGAGATCTGGCTAAACTGGTCAAGAAGTGAAAACATTAGAGGTAAGGATGTAGATGGATTTGAGAGATAGAGTAATAAGTCATCAGCATAGAGAGAAACTTTATGCTCAACACCCCCCTCTCCAAATCCCGGTCAATTCAGGACAATTTCGAAATGCTATCGCCAAAGGTTCTATAGCCAAATCAAAGAGAAAGGGACTTAAGGGGCATCCCTGACGGGTGCCACGTTTGAGATTAAATACTTGGGATTTCTGAAAATTAGTTAGAACAGAAGCAGTAGGACACAGGTACAGCAATTGGATCCAAGAGATGAAACTTTGGCCGAGGTCAAATTTTTCTAAGACTGCAAAAAGGTAGTTCCACTCTTTACGATCAAATGCTTTCTCCGCATCAAGGGAGATAACACATTCAGGAGTCCCAGTTGGAACTGAGTATAAAATATTAAATAGATGCCGAATGTTAAAAAAAGGGAGACAGTTTTTAATAAAGCCTGTTTGGTCATCAGAGATAATGGAGGGAATAACGGTTTCTAATCTATGAGCCAACACTTTAGCTAAGATCTTTACATCAACATTGAGCAGAGAGATCGGCCTGTATGAGGAACACTCTGTTGGGTCTTTGCCCTTTTTTAAAAGAAGAATAATAGATGCCTCATTGAAAGAGGGTGGCAATTTGCCGTAATTAAACGAGTCAGATAATACTGAAAGTAACTGAGGAGAAAGAAGTGAAGAGAATGATTTATAAAATTCCACAGGGAACCCATCAGGTCCAGGAGATTTCCCTGAGGACAGTGCAGAAATTGCAAAAGATACTTCTTCTGGTGATATAGACTCATTTAGTTTGGCTTTGAAATCAGATGAAAGTGAGGGGATATTCACATTCTGTAAAAATTGATCCACAGAGATATTGTCATTCAGAGATTCAGAGGAATAAAGCCGAGAATAAAAATTTTTTAAAGCGTCATTAATTTCTAAATGATCCAATGTAAAGTCTCCGTTCTCCTTCTGGATCTTTGTAATATGTTGTTTGGCTTTGGAACGCCTCAGCTGATTGGCTAGGAATTTACCAGACTTATCCCCATGAATGTAAAAGCGGCTCTTGCTTTCGAGAAGTTGGCGTTCGACAGGTTGAGTGGACAGAAGGTTAAATTTAGTTTGGAGTTCAACGCGCTTCTTGTATAATTCAGGGTTCTTAGTTTGGGCATATATTTGATCCAAATCTTTAATCTGGTTAATGAGGTCTGCTCGATCTGCATGGGATCTTCTATTGAGATTTGCTGTGTAAGAGATTATTTGACCCCTCAGATATGCTTTCATGGCATCCCAGACAATCTGGGATGGCACTTCAGGTGATGTATTAGTGTTAAAATAAAAGGTTATCTGGTCCTTAATAAATTTTACGAAATCATCATCCGATAATAAAGTTGAATCGAACCGCCAGTGTTTGTTCCTCTGAGGGAGACCAGGAAAGTTCAGAGAGAGGGTAATTGGGGCATGGTCAGAAATCAGTATACTCTGATAGTCACAAGAGTGGGCAAATGGGATAAGTTGGTTATCGAGTAAGAAATAGTCAATTCTAGTGAAGGTATGGTGAACATGTGAGAAAAAAGAATAATCTCTCTCCGTAGAATGGAGGAAACGCCATATATCAGAGATACCAAAATTAGAGAGAAACGATTGAATAGCTAAGGCAGATTTAGTAGGTGATCTGGTAACAAAGGACGATCGGTCCAGTTTAGGATCCAACCAACAGTTGAAGTCACCACCCAGTATAAGAGAGTATGAGTTTAAGTCTGGTAGTGAGGAAAAAAACCGTTCAAAAAAGTTAACATCATCAAAGTTGGGGGCATACAGGTTTGCTAGTGCAACTTTAGTGTTATATAGTTTACCAGAAACAATAATAAAACGGCCATTTGTGTCCGATATTTTATTATGGAGTTCAAAAGGAATATTTGAGTTAATAAGAATGGAGACTCCCCTAGCTTTAGCGGCAAAGGATGAATGAAAATGCTGACCCGCCCACTTTGACAGACGCCGGGAGTTATCAAAACAACGAATATGAGTTTCTTGGAGGAAAGCAATGTCAGCTTTGAGTTGTTTAATATGTGAGAATACCTTCCTCCTTTTAACAGGGTGGTTCAATCCCTTTACATTCCAGCTCACGAATTTAAGTGCACTAGCTATTATCAATTACTAATGCATAAAAGGCAGCAGGCATATAAAAAGTCAAGCAGTACAATAGCAGTCTGGGAGCAGAGATGTAAACATAGATTCGTAAGGTCAAAATATAAACATGTCCTAAGCAATAAAGAGATGTTGGAACTGGAAAATCCACCCCACCCACACAACCCAAAACTAGACGGCTACCAAAACAAGTAGCTAGCTCTACCAAAAAAATTAACCCAAATACAACTTCCAGATCTGTGTCATTAACAACAGTTCCGTATAAATACTATAGCAAATAATAACTAGTTTATGCACTAGAAAACATAACTACAGATTAGAACACCTTCTGCAGAAATATAAAACTTAATACAGAGAAAATCGGAAGAAAACCAAAACTAACCTACCCGCGAAAAATTATAGAAGAATAAAGTAAGAGAAAGGGGAAAAAAAAGGTAAGAAGGAAAAAGAAAAAAGAAGAGGAAGGGGAAAATTATAAATTCAAGACGAGTATTTATCAACCATTTACAGAGAAGGGAGAAAAAAATTCAGAGATTAGAAAAAAGGGGTGAAGAAAAGAAAAAGATAAAATAAATAAATATTTAAAACAAAGGAAAAATAAATCAGCAGTTGAACTGTGAACCGACAAACAGGGAGGCCTTCACTAAAGACTTCGAACCTCCAAAACAAGTTAGAGTTAGTTGTAGAACTCTGTAGGTAAAGTTATACAAGAATAAAAATAGATTACACACACACCAAATCCTGGGAGAGATTGTCAACAGCCCTTAAGGTTTCAATGAATAATGTCTGAGTGATTCAAGTGAATTCCGAGTCCAGAGAAAGTAATTTTACTACGAGGAGTACTTATCCACCATTTTAGGAGGTCCGATCAGATTCCGAAGATGACTGGATAGCCGGAAGACTTGCCACAAACGCTTCAGCTTCCTTCGCTGATTTGAACCACTTGTATTTCCCAGTATTAAGCTTGATTCGTAGATCGGCAGGGTTACGAAGGGAAGGTTTGAAACCACGATCAGAAAGCACTTTCATTGCGCCTTTAAACTCAGCGCGCATCTTTAAGGTCTGGGGTGCAAAATCTTCCACAAAGCGAATGGTTGCATCCTTGAAAGGAAGCGACCCCCTGCGACGCGCCTCTACGATCAGACTGTGTTTTACCTGGTATTGATGGAAACACAAGATTACTGGTCACGGGCGGGAGCCCAGAATTCCGGGGGGAACGTAGACCCTGTGTGCCCGTTCGAGCTCGGGCGGCTTCGGAAGCAAATCTTTCCCGAAGAACTCACAGAGAAACTCGGCGAAAAACTTCACGGTTGATCCCTTTTTGGTCGCCTCTGGCAATCCCAGAATTCTGATATTGCAGCGTCTACTGCGATTTTCGAGATCCACCATTTTGGAAAGAAGTTTGTTAGATTTTTCCTCTAAGCTGGAACAGAGAGTCTCCAAGTATCGAACACGACTTTCTAAATCTTCAGAAGTTGAATTGATGCGAGATAAGTGTTCAGCATGTTTGTCCACTTTATCGTTGATCCGATCCAGTTTGTCTTCTAACTGTTTGAAAGCGATTTTAAATTCCTTTAAGATTTTGTCTCAGAACTTTCCAAGCGCAACCATCGTCTCGTCCGACAGGGTCATAGCTTCTTTTCTCCCGGATTTAGAACTCTTGCTAGACATTGTAAGTTAGATATATTCACAGGCAAGTAAGAGATACCGAAATAATTCCTAACTAAGGTTTAAAAAATGGAGACATTTAGTGCAAAGATAGCGACAGTAACGGAACAAAAGTTCGGAGCAGCTAAACAATCGCCATCTTACCGGAAGTCCCCCAAAGGTTCAAACCTTGAGCTGCTCACAGAAGTTACATGACAGTCTCAGAGATGGAAACACCACTTAGTGTTCTGCTGGAAATGTGCATACATAAAAGCTACTGAAGGCAGCATCAATTCTTAAGGCAGCGAAGGCTAGACTAGAAACAATCCACCAATAAGTATGTGGAAGTTTTGAACCCTGGGTAAATTATTTGCCCCTCTTCAGATCCTTGTCATTTTGTACGAAACACCTCAGAAAAGGTGAATGGTTAAAGGTAGTTCAACATTCAAAGTTCAAAGTACATTTATTATCAAAGTATGTACAGTTGGCCCTCCTTATCCGCAAGGGATTGGTTCCAGGACCCCTCATGGATACCAAAAAACACGGATGCTCAGGTCCCTTATTCAACCTGTCTCAATGCGGTGGATATTAGGACCTGGCGGCAGAGCTCTGAATCCGCAGTGTTTCTGTTCACAAAAATAATCACAATCACGATTGAAAATAAAGTAGGAATAATAAAGCGATTGGAAAAAGGTGAAACTCCATTAGTCATTGGAAAAGTGTTAGGCTACGTCGGTCAACGATCTGAACAATTTTAAAGGATAAAGTGAGAAAGGCCCTGCCCCGATGAAAGCTACAATTATTACTAAGCAATGCAGTAGTTTAATTATTGGGTTTTGGGGTTTTGAGTTTTTGATCCTCCACATCAACCCGGCACAGTGGAGTGCGCACTCAAAAGCAGTCTGTTACTGGCTCCCGAGCCCGGCGCTGAAACATATGTTCTTAAGTGTTTTATATACATGGAAAGGTAAAATATATACTATATACTAAGACAAACATTTGACTAACTGACGCTAAATAATACTGGATGTACCTGTTCCGACTTAGTAAGATAACTTCCAGTTTTTTTCAATCCTGATCCATGATAACCCACGCACACTCTCCTGTATACTTTAAATCATCTCTAGATTACTTATAATACCTAATGCAATGTAAATGCTATGTAAAATAGTTGTTATACTGCATTGTTTAGGGAATAATGACAAAAAAAAGTCTGTACATGCTTGAACAACAAGTGCTGGAAGAGCACTTCCGGGTTTTCTCAATTCGCGGTTGGTTGAATTTGCAAATGCAGAACTCACGGATAAGGAGGGTCAACGGTATAAATTGAACAACCTTAAGATTCGTCTGCATACAGACAGCCACAAAACCAGAAACCTGAAAGAACCCAATTAAAAAGAAGTGGTAGAACGAAGAACAAGAGAGAGCTACCAGCAAGAGCTGCCCAATTAGATCAAAAGTGCAACTGAGCAGCAGAGACCCAAGGCCATCCTAGCTTTGGTAGCTGTTTCCCAATTAGACAACTGATGCAGGCAGGAAGCTACACTGTGTGGCAGTAGGTTAGAAGGGTGGCTAACTAGGACTCAGAATGTTAAAAATGTCTACAATTACGTAATTTAGAAATTTTGCACAGAAGAGATAATTTGGTTAAGGGTTAAATATAAAAGATTAGCTTTATTTGTTACATATACCTACATCAAAACATTTGATAAAATGGAGCAGTCGCATCAAATCAAATCAGTGAGGATTACACTGGGCAGCCTGCAAGTGTTGCTATTCTGCCGGTGCCAAAAGAGCATGCACTAATGTGGGAGGAAACCGGGACACCTGGCGAAAACTCACACAATCATGGAGAGAATATACAAACTCGTTACAGATGGCAGTGGGAGTCTAACCACAATCTTACAGCCAGTGCTGCACAAGTCGCACTATCCTGGCCTGCAAACCAGGGTTAATTCTCTAGATCTTCCTAAAACTGCATCACAGGATTACTTACATATATCCAAAACTGGACCTTGGTTTGTTTACTCACAGGATAACTCCTTCATCAGGTTGACACTCCCACAGTCAGCAGGAGGGCATCAGATTTTTTGTGCTCAAATCTATGGAGAAGGCTTTCAACACAGAATGCTCAGAGCCAGAGGTGAATTAACACAAATGAACCCTATCTCAGAATGCCCAGAGCCAGAGGTGAATTAACACAGATGAACCCTATCTCAGAATGCCCAGAGCCAGAGGTGAATTAACACAGATGAACCCTATCTCAGAACGCTCACAGCCAGAGGTGAATTAACACAGATGAACCCTATCTCAGAATGCCCAGAGCCAGAGGTGAATTAACACAGATGAACCCTATCTCAGAATGCCCAGAGCCAGAGGTGTATTAACACGGATGAACCCTATCTCAGAATGCCCAGAGCCAAAGGTGAATTAACACAGATGAACCCTATCTCAGAATTTCTGGGTTCTGGAGGACAGACCAGCAAGGATTCCTTACCAAGTCAGCCTGGGGTGGCAAGTGTGTGGTTAGTGTGATTTCAAAGTGCTTGCTTCAATAACTGGTCATCAAACTAAAGTGTCGTTGGACAAAGCACTAGAACAGGAGATTGACAGCATTAGTTGAGTGCAACTGGAAAACTATCTCTTAAAATAAATAGAATATTTAGAAGGGGTGAATATATAAAAACAAATGGAAATAATTCACTTCATTTGTGACTTTGAAAAACTTGTATCTTGAAATTCTAGCCAATTCACACTGGGTAAGAAACAGAACTGATAGTTTAACTGTAACGATGTTAAAGACTAGCTGAAATAATTGATACAAAATTATTTCCATCACGTTAGCATTCTGACTGCGCATTGCATGAGAACCCTTGACGCATTTTTCTCAGCATCAACGCACGGTCTTACGAACAGATCAAACACTGGAAACAAAACGTTTTGGATTCTCAGGGATTGAAAAGAATATAAATGAAGACATACTTTGGGGAAAAAACTATTAACTTCATTTTCACAATCACAGAGTATTTCATTTGATTTTCTAAATCCCAGAGAGATGCTAGTTATGTTCAGAGGCATTGTGCATATTCCAGAGATTGCAGAACACTTTCCCCTAAGCTCGAATGGACCTGCATATGTGCTTTCATATTAAGCATAAAACAGAGACAATATCTTTTGACTCACAGTGCCTGTTCCAAACACGATGCCAAATTAAATCAAATCTCTTCTGCCTCATCATGATCTATATCTCGTGTCGATCTAACAGCCTTGTAAATGCCACCAACATATCTGCTTCCACCACCTCTCATCAGCCCATCCCAGGTAACCTGCCAATCACTGTGGAAAAAGCTTGCCCCACACATCCCCTTAAAACTTTCTCTCTCTCTCACCTTAAATGCATGTTTGACATTTCTACCCTGGGGAAAGGGTTCTGTTTACCTGTGTGTCAGTACCTCCAGTTGAACTGTCTTTTTGTGTGTTTCCCCCTAGCTGTCAGTCTGTGGTTTTGTATTGCCGTGTGCTCCTGTCCCTGCTCCTGCTCTCCTCCAGCCCCTGTATTACTGAGTACTCCGTCTCTCAATATTGCCTGTACTGTTGCCACCTGTGTCTCATTGTGCTCCACCTATCATCTGCCTCTCTGTTTATTGCTTAGTGTATTTCAGTTCAGTGTTTTCACCTGTTTGTTGCCAGATTGTGCCAGTGAGTTTTCCTGAGCCCTTCCAGCATTCGTATCTGTACCCTGTCCGTCTGAATATCTACTCTGCCTGTTTCCCAGTTCTGGTTTTTGAATTTCTCTGGGTGTTTTGATCTCTGTCTGAACATTGACGCCGACTTTGTTTTGCACCTTGGGATTTGTTACTCAATTAATATCACTGTATGTACAGTACTGGGTCTGCAATTGGATCCCTGCTCCAGTGTTCTGACACTGTGCCTCTCATAATTTTATATTCTTCTCTCAGATCTCCCCTTATTTCAAGGGCATTGACAACATGCTAGAATATTTGCCTCCATTCATCCAGTAAATTCTTCTTCCAGTGTCAGAGCTTGGGATAGTGTGTGGGGAATTTTGAGTTGGGCATGCAAATTAATTGTCCTGCCCAATGGATGCATTGGATGCAATTAGAATCTCAATCCTGCAGATATTAATCTGGAGGAGATGCAGATGATGGTATACTTATTATTTGGGTTGGTTGGAAGATTGTGGAGTAGTAGGTTTTGGTAGTAGTTTTCCAATGTTTGCCATAAATCTAAGAAGCGTACGGGAGTATAGAGGTGACATGGCAGAAGGGTACTGAGAATTCTACATTGCCCTGAGTGGATAACATTCTGTTGAAAGGGTACAGTAATGCCCATTTGACTGGTGGCCAGCTGTGTTGGGGTGTACTCTGGACTTTTGGTATACAGCAAATACTAATTTCAACAACAGCCAGTCTTCAGGCCTGAATGTGGATTGTAGATTGAAGTTAAAATGCAGCTTTGAACAATGTTCTCTCTGGAGCTGCATTTTGGGGTTGATTGCGCACAAAAGGTACACTCCATTTGACCGCAGATGCCTACGTATGCACAAATGTATCCCAGAGTCAGTGGGAATTAACATCCATTTGTGTCTCTGGAGAGCGGATGTGAAGATCGAGGTGTTTGAAAATTATTTGGAACTCAAAGAAGGTATTGTAGATACATTGTAAATATAGAATTGTCCTGCTGTTATCTTTGATCTTCAGCATATAAAAATGTCATGTAATATTGGGTCTGACAGGCCTCTTTTTTTCAAGAATGTCTTAAATATGATGCCTGCTAATGAATGAAGACTTCTACATCTACCTGCTTCTGTGTGTCTCTCTGTTGACTTGGTTCACAGTCACATCCCAAGGGCCTCTTCAGAGAAAGCAGAAAGGTCTCCTGGTTTATTAGCCAAAAATTCCCTCTTCAACAACAAAAGTTTGATTAACTAATCATTTGCCTCATTAGTCATGATGGAATTGCATATGTAAAACAGCTGATACTGCTGTCCACATAATGATCACTACACTAAGTATTCTAAGAGGCTTGTTTTGAGGGAGTTCTGAGAAATATGAAAGACATCTGGAATCTGTTATTTGTTTTGATCAAGTTAAATACTCAGAACTTAAACGCTTGGGGCATCAAAGTTCGGAGTTCAATACCAACTAATCTTATGATTAGTGTAGGGTTAAATAGGTGGTTACATCTCTACCAACAGAGCTCCTTCACTTCACTAGCCTGCAGGTCACCCTCGGGCAAGGTGTAGTAGGTGAGGTAAGGACATGTTCAGCGTGACTTTGTGGGCCGAAGAGCCTGTATTGTGCTGTAGGTTTTCTATGTTTCTATCTTATTAGCCCACCCACCCCACTCCCACCGATCAGGGTCACGTGAACCCATGGGAGCAGGTGGTGGATGGTCGTATGAGCAGCTGGTGCACATCAGAAGTCCTGGTTATGCGACCACTGACGCCAGGCAGACAATGTCAGAAGGGTATTGATAATGCCTGGGGATCACCCGTCTTGTAAAGACACTGTCCAGAAGGCAGTGGAAAATTGGCCAAGTACAATCTTGGTCATGGAAAGACCATGATTGCCCACGTCATATGGCATGGTGCATAACGAACAAATGAAATGGAAGTGTTGCTGGGCAGTGCAACTCCTTGGGCCAAAAGGGCCTGTTCCGCACTGTAAGATAAACAAATGAACTTTTGTCTCATAGATTTTTTTAAATGATTAAACCAGCACTATCCAGTATATTTGCATCTTAAAGGCAAATTATCTACAACTGATTTTCCAATGTCCTGAATGAAACGGTGTAATTTTAAGATCAGCTCATTCCATTAATAATTAGGGGCTGCACAGTAACGCAGTGGTTAGCACAACGCCTCACAATACAGGCGACCCAGGTTCAATTCCCACTGCTGTCTGTAAGGAGTTTGTACGTTCTCCCTGTGACCACATGGGTTTCCTCCAATTGCTCTGGTTTCCTCCCACAGTCCAAAGACTTTCCATGATTAGGCTAGGATTAAATCAGGGTCCTGCTGAGTGGTGTGGCTTGAAGGGGGGGTGGGGGGAAGAGGAGATGGATGGATGACCTGCTCCAAGTATCAAACTGGATCCATGTAAGAAATATATTAGTAGAATGAGCAAAAAGTTACTAATCAGGTGAAAGTTGGAACAGTGTCCCAAAAAGAGAACTGAAGTCACTCGCATTCTTTCCCTGTACTAGGAAGTGATGGGGAAAGTGTGAAGAACAGAAACCAGGGTGCTTAGTACATGAAATGCTGTTGCAGGAAAGCAGCATCCATCAGAAGGACCCCCTCCACCCAGGACATGCTCTCTTCTTGCTGCTGCCATCAGGCAGAAGGTGTAGGATCCTCAGAACTCACACCACCAGGCCAGGAACAGTTATTACCCCTCAGCCCTCGGGCTCCTGAACCAAAGGGGATAACTTCACTCGCCCCATCATTGAAATATTTGCACAACCAATGGACACACTTCCAAGGACTCTTCATGTTCTTGATATTTATTTATTATTATTATTTCTTCTTTTGTATTTGCACAGTTGTTGAATTCTGTACTCTGGTTGAACACTCCAGTTGGGCAGTCTTTCATTTACTCTGTTATGGTTATTAGTCTATAGATTTATTATGCCCACAAGAAAATGAATCTCAGGGTCGTATATGATGACATACAGTATATGTACTTTGATAATAAATTTACTTTGAACATTAGATAGCAAGCACTGAACAGTGGCTGCTCCCATTACACTGAAGCATGGAAATGAGCTATATTGTATCAACTACTGCTGTGCTTGCTAAAATCAGTAAACACAGCAAAAGAAAGGCATTCCATGGCCTCACATATTCAGTACGTGATAGCTGACGTACAAGTATTCTAGGTTTGACCCTGCGTATGAACAGTACACGAGTATTGGTCTTTAGTGGAAACTCTGTGCCAGCTAACCTTAGGTCTGAAAGGCAGTGAAAAATTGTCACATTTGCACTGAGCACGAATGGTCTGAAGGTCTTGGGTCAAGGAAGGGTTCTTACCCTGTCTTCTATGTATGGTTTGGCTGATAGGATTTTATTCTTTTATCAGAGGGGAAAACATTTGATGAGCTCTCTACATTCACTCCAGTGCAGCAGGGGTTAATTACTTAACCTTGGCACACTGACTTGTGCATGGCTCATATAATGAATCAGATTTCCTGTTCCACGGTTTATTGCAAACTGCCCTCATAAAAGCACAAATGAGGTATAACAGGTATGTCACATTCCAGTCACACGGGAGTAATTTTCAGCAAGGATTTTACATTATTAAGAAAAGAAATTAGGCTAACTTGTGCAGAAATATGGGATTTTTAGGGTTATTTTAGGAATTAAGTGCTTCAGATGAAACATAATCTTTTTTGCTATGAAACTATCATTCTGCAGAAACACACTGCTTTCAAATTCTGTCTTCTGACAGGTGCAGATCCCCAGTGACCTTGCTTATGCAGTAAGAAAACTGATCATAATTGCCAGAACGGAAAGACAGGAAAGGGGAACTCACAACCTTCAAGCTCTCTATTGTCATAGATGCTATCTCTTTCTGTGTTTTCCTGTGTGAACTTTTACAAGTTGCTGAAGAAGGTCGACTGGAATTATATCCAAGCCTGACCAACCTTTGCTTGTTTGCAGTTTACTGCAAATTATGTTGCAATAATGAACGTAGACTTGTAGGGCAGAGTAGATTAAAGTCTGCATAGATTTACAATTAGAATCAAATGGAATTTAAGGCTTTGGGTTAGCAAAAGAACAGGAACCACAACAATTTCTATTTGTACATTCTTGAACCATTATCATCAGGACCAGACCCTGCACAGCAGAAAAGACAATAAATTCCCAAGTAGCTACACCAAGAAAATCAAGGAATATGGGTACTGCATTAGCCAAGAACATTGGCTTTACAGACTAGCCCTTTGTGCATGGGTGCACAGCCACGCAGTCACTGAAATGTTCCCATGCACATAGCCTTTGTTGCCACGCACCTGGAATTTTCATTTATATAATGTTAATATAATTTTAACTTACACTAATATAATTTTGAAATCTATGTTAATATAATTATGAAATACCCTGTAATTAATGTGATAAGGAATATAATCCTTAAATTTTCTATATAATTGCACCACAACCTATATTTGAAACATTTCAGAGCTTCAATGTTTCAAGTTACAGCACTGTTACAAATTGTAACAATAAACACAGAATGGAAGTTGGTCGTTTGTTGTTAATAGACAGCTGGCCTGCTGAACATCAATGCATCTGGGTGCACAATTAATCTATACAATATTTACAGACAATGGATTTTTAATAAAGACAGATGAGAAAAAGTTTACGAAACATTTGTTGGACTGTATTTCATTATACCCTTCAATTAATAAATATCAAAAATGTGATTTTTCAATTTTCATTCTAAATATTCATAGTATGCACATCACAAAAAAAGCATTTAAAGTATGGCACAGTTTTCAATCCATGTAAAAAATTTCCTGCTCAGAACAATGGTTGGTCTGCAAAGCTGAAAAAATATTAGAGGGAACGTTGACCTGTTCCTATTTTTCACATTGGAATTGTTCATTGGAAGTGGGTTTCTCATGATCCTGACCTGTAGTATCACTGCTCAAAGCTCTAAGTTCAAAGTAAATTTGTAGAGAAACACAGAAAAACAACAGCACAATACAGGCCCTTTAGCCCGCAATGCTGTGCCAAACATGTACTTACTTTACAAATTACCTAGGGTTGCCCATAGCCCTCTATTTTTCTAAGCTTTATGTATCTATCCAAGAGTCTCTTAAAAGACCCTATCATATCCGCCTCCACCACAGCTGCCGGCAGCCTATCCCACGCACTCACAACACTCTGCGTAAAAAACTTACCCCTGACATCTCCTCTGTACCTACTCCCCAGCATCTTAAAACTGTGCCCTCTTGTGATAGCCATTTCAGCTCTGGGAAAAAGCCTCTGACTATCCACATGTTCAATGCCTCTCATCTTATACACCTCTATCAGGTCACCTCTCATCCTCTGTCGCTCCAAGGAGAAAAGGCCAAATTCACTCAACCTGTTTTCATAAGGCATGCTCCCCAATCCAGACAACATCCTTGTAAATCTCCTCTGCACCCTTTCTATGGTTTCCACATCCTTCCTACAGTGAGGCGAACAGAATTGAACACAGTACTCCAAGTGGGGTCTAACCAGGGTCTTATATATCTGCAACATTACATCTCAGCTCTTAAACTCAATCCCATGATTGATGAAAGTCAATGCACTGTATGCCTTAACCACAGAGTCAACCTACATAGCAGCTTTGAGTGTCCTATGGACTCAGACCCCAAGATCACTCTGATCCTCCACACTGCCAAGTCTTACCACTAATACTATATTCTGCCATCATATTTGACCTACCAAAATGAACCACCTCACACTTAACTAGGTAGAACTCCATCTGCCACTTCTCAGCCCAGTTTTGTATCCTATCAATGTCCCGCTGTAACATCTGACAGCCCTCCACACTATCCACAACATCCCCAACCTTTGTCTCATCAGCAAATTTACTAACCCATCCCTCCACTTCCTCATCCAGATCATTTATAAAAATCACAAAGAGTTGGGGTCCCAGAACAGATCCCTGAGGCACACCACAGGTCACCGACCTCAATGCAGAATATGACCCGTCCATAACCACTCTTTGCCTTCCGTGGGCAAGCCAATTCTGGATCCACAAAGCAATGTCCCCTTGGATCCCATGCCTCCTTACTTTCTCAATAAGCCTTGCATGGGGTACCTTATTAAATGTCTTGCTGAAATCCACTTACACTACATCTACTGGTCTACTTTCATCAATGTGTTTAGTCACATCCTCAAAAAATTCAATCAGGCTTGTAAGGCACAACCTGCCCTTGACAAAGTCATGCTGACTATTCCTAGTCATATTATGCCTCTCCAAATATTCATAAATCCTGCCCCTCAGGATCTTTTCCATCAACTTACCAACCACTGAAGTAAGACTCACTGGTCTATAATTTCCTGGACTATCTCTACTCCCTTTCTTGAATAACGGAACAACATCCGCAACCCTCCAATCCTCTGGAACCTTCCCCATCCCCAATGATGATGCAAAGATCATTGCCAGAGGCTCAGCAATCTCCTCCCTCACCTCCCACAGTAGCCGGGACTCATCTGGTCCCAGAGACTTATCCAACTTGATGCTTTCCAAACGCTCCAGCACATCCTCTTTCTTAATATCTATACGCTCAAGCTTTTCAATCCACTGTAAGTCATCCCTACAACTGCCAAGATCCTTCTCTGTAGTGAATACTGAAGCAATGTACTCATTAAATACCTCAGCTGTCTCCTCCGGTTCCATACACACTTTCCCACTGTCACGCTTGATTGGTCCTATTATTATTAAAGTACATATATGTTATTGGGTGTTGAGATTCCTTTTCTTGCAGGAGTTTACAGGGAAAAAGAATTTTGCAAAAAGCTACACATAAACATTGCAAACTGCAATGTGTAAAAGAAGACCGACTGTGCAAATGAAAATGAGAGCATGAGTTGTAAAGAGTCCCTGAAAGTCAGTCTGTAGATCCTAGAATCAGATCAGAGTAGTGGTGATTGAAGTTATCCACATCAGTTCAGAAGCCTGAAAGTGAAAGGGTAATATCTGTTCCAGAACCTGATGGTGAGGGACCCAAGATTTCCGTACTTCCTGCCCGTCGGGAGAAGAGTGAGAAGAGGATACTGCAGCTACATACCGTAATTAGCTCATTGGAAGCAGGCAAGAATCAGTAGGTCTACTAGTCACTAAGGCTCACCTGCACTGCCTTTACCTCAGAACATACCGAAGCAACTGAACGAGACGTTTATACAATGATTTAAGCACTGGGCCAAACTGGAAAGATCAGGTACAGGCCAAATCGAGGCAGCGGGGTCCAGGCCCCAGAGCGTGTCGAAGTGACTGAACCCAGTGTCTGGACGACCGTTTAGGCTCCAGGCCAGATTGGAAAGGTCAGGGTGTCAGGGCTCAGGGCAAAGGTCGGGCCAGTTCAGCTGACTGCTCTGCAACGTTTACTCAGCCCTGCGCTGAACTGAGGCACTTTGTGGACTTCAGTTCAGAAAGCTGTTTGCTTGTGTTCAGTGTTTGCATACTTCCTTTTGTTCTCTGCACGTTGGGAGTCTGATGGGTTTTTTATGTGCCCTTTCGGGTTTCTTTGTTTCGTGGCTGCCTGTAAGGAGGGGAATCTCAAGGTTGTATAAAATACACATATTTTGATAATAAATGTACTTTGAGCTTTACCAGCTTAGCAAATTACTAGAGAGATATGCATAAAAAATCAGAGTAGATTCATAAGAGTGTGTATTAAATTAGTTCCTGTCCAGGACTGGTACGGTATGTTACTTTAAGTTGATGTAATTTAAAGCACATTTGTCATGTTTGTAATGTACTCTGCTGCTGCTGCATTTTCCACGGTATTTACACCCCGGGTGTGTATGCCCATGACAATAAACATGAAGTTAATGAAACCCCCTGGTTTCCTTGGCTATTGTAAGTCTAGGGAAGACGCTCTCCGGTCTCACCAAACTTGTGGATCGAGATGACTCTCACACCCTAAACCCCGGTTTGTGTGGTTGCTGCATAATTTGCTACCCTGTTACAAATTAGTGCCACGAAATGTCAGACGGTGCACTGCATACGATTAAAGGAATTATCTTTATGAATCTTAACTAAAGGGTTAGTAAAGAAAAACGAAAAGAAAAGGGCCCATTTTAATTAAACAGTCAAATGTGCACAAGCCGGAGCTCAACATTTCATCATTTTCACTGATCCTCAATTGACCTTCGCCCCCGTCTTCATCGAATCAGGGTCCCGCTCCGGGTTGGATCCTATAACCTGTTCTCTCCTGCGTCGTCTCTCTTCATCTCCCGTCGAACAAAAGCCCGAAGCCCAACCTTAGTGCCCCTCAGCAGAGAAACCTCCCCTCGGTTCCACCACCTAACTGGATGGCACAAATTCCTCATCATCCCTCATCTTCAACAATAACCCAAACAGGCTGACAGCAGAACAGGCTTCTCTTACAGAACTGCTCAATGAAATACCTACAGCATAACAGTAAAAATACAAACCAGCGCATTACATTAAGAGGCAATGAGTTGCTATGGAGATTGAATAAGGCTTCAACTTTGCTGTTAAAGTTGCAGACAGTTAACTGCAGTGCCTAAAAGTGTGCCAATGCTTTCTCTGCCTTCAATTATTTTTCAACTAGACCAAGGGTTCCCAACTTGGACTCCGCAGCCCCTTCGACTAATAGTAGGGGTCCATTGTATAAAAAAGGTTGGGAACCCCTGGACTAGGCAGCCACCTTTGGCGCACGGAGCATCTTCAATTAAACTCCATGGGAACAGAGAAGAAAGATGCACCCAGCAACCAACATGACTTGTTAGCATCAAAATTTGCAAAAAAAAACACTAATGCATAAACTTATTCACTTAAATACTTGTAACTATCCTATCACTAATTCTTTTGCTCATTTATTTATTTAATTTACTGAGATACAGTGCAGAATAGACCTTCCTGCCCTTCGAGCCACACCAGCCAGCAAACACCGAGTATAATCCTAGCCCAATGCCCAGCTGACCTACCCCAAACAGTACAACTTTGGGTTGTGGGAGGAAACCAGAGCACCCGGATGAAACCCAAACAAATAGTTGGCTTTATGTTTGACTTGAAACACATTTTGACTTCTGTAAACTTAAACTGGAAATCTGAAGTAAAACTGTGAGAGGAAGTCAAGGTAAAGTAATCTAAACAAATACAGGAACAATGGTTTATCAGGATATCTAAATGCAGAATTGTTAAGAATATGGAATACACTTAACAGTTTGAAAGTTAATGAACGGAAGGAACACTGAAAGAAAGAAGTGCCTGTAATAAAAATCCATTTTTCTTATCCCTACTCCACTGTCTCAAAACATTGAGACATAAATCAATGATTCATGTGACTGATTAATTATTTACTCCATTGCACTTTTCGCTGAATTTCCATCATTAACAATTTAATCCATGAAATCCAAACCATCGTCTCACTCTTGTCCTGACCTGGCTTGTATCTTGCTAATATGCTTTTGGTTCTTAGATGTGTGAAAGGATAACATTGCTTTACCCACACAGAAGGATGAGGGCACACAAAACATCACGATCTGAGACATCCCGGACCCTGGAACCTGGGAGGCAACATTCCATCCGGGTGTCTCTATCGCCTCCGCAGAATCTCCTGTCCACTATGGAATGCCCTATCACTACCATGCTGTTGTTTCTTAAATGTGTGGAAGGATAATTTTACTTTACCCACGCAGAGGAATGAGGGCACACAAAACATCACTGTCCATCCCTCACAATGGAGTCCAATGCACAAGTCTACATTGTTGAAAAAAAATGTTTCTTTGCTCGTTTTTTTCTGTTGCAAATTACTCTGACAAAGGGTCTTCAACTTGAAATATTCACTCTTGTTTCTATTTGCACTGCCTGATTTCCTGAGTGTTTCTATTTTCCTTTTTGTTTCCATTTCCAACAGTTTTTGTTTCCCATTTTACCAGACAGCACACACATTCCCTATCTGGTCCTCGGATGGGGAGGACTCCCGAGCACTTACACTCAGCAGGTGTGCCTAAGTGCCAAGGAACACGGCATTTGGATAGGGGTTGGTGACAATTTGGCTACTGCACATGCACGAAGTACCTTCAGTGTATCACAACAAGAGAGTATAAAGGATTCCAGTTAATTGGTCCACCAGTTAATCGGGACAGCTGCTTATTTGGGCCAACTCTTAAAAAATAACAACCAACTGAGAAAGTAGCCAGGATTCCCTCATTTATTTGGGACACTATGCTGCTTAATTGAGACAGGAGACTGTTGCTGAATAGTTTATAACTAGCATCAGTTGCGTGATATTGTGTGGCCGTTAAGACACTATACCATGCTTAGAGCAAATTGTTTTTAAGTAACGTCATTTGCTTGTGTTTGTTTTCAAAAAGAAGTGATTTTTGTCACAGATGGTTGACGAGATTTAAGCAGTAAGACAACTCAGAATTGGTTCGCGCACGGCGGTTTCAAGCATTCAGGCTTGGAGATGCCAGAAACGGCCGGGAGTGAAATTGAAATGATTTCCCTGCTTCAACGAGTTAAGAACTATGAAGAATTTGAAGGTATTGACAATCATCTTGAATGTTATAATGAAAATGAAGAATTGGAGGATGCAATTGTCAGAAGAATTGTAGAACTGCCGTCTTGGCCATTAGGTCTTACTGTGGATCTTATTCACCCCGTCCGCCAGAGCTAACTAGGGCCCTACTTCACCAAGGTATGAAGCCCACCGGCTACCCTCACCTGGTTTTGCCCGCCTATTGAGGTGTGGCTACTGTCGCATGCAAACAGCTGCTTGGAGCTACAGGTGAGAGCTAAGTGTCCAATGGTGCCCAAAGGTGAGTGAGCTGCCCCTTCAACAGAGGCGCCACCCCTCCATGGACACCCCATACTCAGCAGATTACACGTGAATTCCTCCGTCAATAACTTTTAGGAACTAATACACAGTTTTATAGTACTGTGGTAGTACTGGTAGTGTTCTAAGTTGTTCTGTATTCATTTAAATATATCATTTGTTACTTAGTTTAACAGTTTGTCTTTTTTATACCTTCTTAACTATTTCCATGAAATTTCAGCTAATTGGACAGCTGCTTAACTTGACCAAAATATACTGGTCCCAATGTGTCACAATTAACTGAAATTATGGAACTTGTGCAGGATTAAAAATGCCTTTCTTAACACTGTTTTATCCCTTCCCTGTCCTCATTTTTCTTGCTCTGTTTACATCTCCTCCAGACAGATCCACTCTGACGAACAAACCCTCACCACCATATTCCAGACAGCATCATTATCATGTGTCGTGTCATATGACATGGGCAATCGTGGACCATGACCATGATTGCTCTTGGCAAATTTTTCCACAGAATCGGTTTGCCATTGCCACCTTCTGCGCAGTGTCTTTACAAGATAGGTGACCCCAGCCATTATCAATACCCTTTAGAGATTGTCTCTGCCTGGTGTCAGTAGTCACATAACCAGGACTTGTGATACACACCAGCTGCTCATACGGCTTCACGTGACCCTGATTTGGGGGGGGGGGTGCTAAGCAGGTGCTACACCTTGGCCAAGGATGACCTGCAGGCTAGTGGAGGGAAGGAGCACCTTACACCTCCTTTGGTAGAGACATATCCCCACCCCAATGCCCTATCATCAGATAACATCTGTTTCCTTTGACATGCATCCTATCACAGAAATTCTCTTTGATCTTTCCACTCTTCTACCTTCACTACAATTTAAAATGTGTTTTATTTTCTGCTGTGGGTTTGTTCTTGCCAACAATATCCATGGACTCAGAGACTGGGGTATATTACAGTGTATCTTTCTGTGGGACTGTACATTTACTGCTATCTTATATGTGTCTTGTGCTGTGTATGACTCCTGGTACTGTGTTTTTCATGGGTATTCATGTATGGTTGAATGACGATTAAACTTGAACTTGATTTTCTCTCACTTTCTCCTGTGTGTTGTTCTCTAAAGATGCTGCCTGACCTGCTGAGCATTGGCAAACTTTGTCACATGGTGCGAGCAGAATCATCTGCAGCTTAATCTGAAAAAGACTAAGGAGCTGGTGGTGGATCTGAGGAGGGCTAAGGCACTGGTGACCCGTTTCCATCCAAGGGGTCAGTGTGGACATAATGGAGGATTACAAATACCTGGGGATACGAATGGACAATAAATTAGACTGGTCAAAGAACACTGAGGCTGTCCACAAGAAGGGTCAGAGCCGTCTCTATTTCCTGAGGAGACTGAGGTCCTTTAACATCTGCCGGACGATGCTGAGGATTGTCTACGAGGCTGTGGTGGCCAGTGCTATCATGTTTGCTGTTGTGTGCTGGGGCAGCAGGCTGAGGGTACCAGACACCAACAGAATCAACAAACTCATTCGTAAGGCCAGTGATGTTGTGGGGGTGGAACTGGACTCTCTGACGGTGGTGTCTGAAAAGAGGATGCTGTCCAAGTTGCATGCCATCTTGGACAATGACTCCCATCCACTCCATAATGTACTGGTTAGGCACAATAGTACATTCAGCCAGAGACTCATTCCACCGAGGTGTAACACTGAGCATCATAGGAAGTCATTCCTACCTGTGGCCATCAAACTTTACAACTCCTCCCTCTGAGTGTCTGACACCCTGAGCCAATAGGCTGGCCCTGGACTTATTTCCACTTGGCATGATTAACATATTATTATTTAATTATTTATGGTTTTATCTTGCTATATTTCTTCACTATTCTTGGTTGGTGCAGCTGTAACGAAACCAAATTTCCCTCGGGATCAATAAAGTATGTCTGTCTGTCTGTCAAACATTTTCTGTCTTCATTTCAGATTTACAGCAACTTGCATTTTTTGTTTTGCTTTTAGATCTAATGAACTTATCATGCAGTAGAAGAAATTAAAGGTGGTTTAAATACGTATCACCGGGTATATATGAAGAGACAGAATAGGTACAGGTTTGCCACAGCCCTTTCATGGTCTTGAGACAAATTTCATCAGACAAACCCAATGAAGCCAAAAAAAGATGCATCAGTTCATTCAAGGGTGGATTTAAGTTCTTAAGAAGGTTGATAAATAATGTATCCTCCATAACTTTATATAGACCCTTGGCCCAGGTGAGAGAAATCGAGAACAATACCACATAAATAATAACTTCTACAAGCTATTTAGTTCCGGGTAATTTAAGCAGCCAGCCACATTCTGACAGCAGAATGGAAAGGGTTATACCCAGACAACGTGAGCCTGTGGTAGCACCTTAAAGGGGCAATGACCTCAAGGATGAAAACATAGCATGTACAGACAAAAAAGCTTCTTGATGCTCGACACCTTCCCACATATTTTGGCTCCTATCAGCCTTTGCTGTCTGGTTTGGTGCAGCATCCTCTCACAACATAGGAAAACTACAGCAAACTGTCAGATCAGCTGAAAAGGTCACTGGCTGCAGTTCAATATCACCGCAGGGGTTGTATGTGTCCAGCCCAAAGAAGCAGGCAGGAAAAATTATTACAGACACTACTCACCCAGCAAACTGCCTTTTCCAAAAGCTCCCTTCTAGAAAGTGTTATGGGGCTATTAAAACAGAGACTTTGCACCATCTTAAAAGTTTTTTCTCTCAGGCAGTTAATCTGATCGACGATTCTAGTTAGGCCTTGCCCACTCCCCATCTATTACCTTAGCAATTACACTGCACTGTAAACACTTCGACTCCCTCCCTTTTTAATAACATTTACATTGTAAATACATGCTGGTATTTATGTATTTATGCACATTTTACTCTATTTCCATACGCTAGTCTCCAAGTTTGTTATTTATTTAGCCATCGTGCACATCTACACAGAGCATTGTTGCAGGAAAGCCAGCCCCCACCATCCTGGACATTCTCTCTTCTCACAGCTGCCATCAGAAAGAAGGTACAGGAGCCTCAGGACTCACACCAGATTCTGGAACAGTTATTACTCCTCAACCATCAGGTTTCTGAAGCAAAGAGAATAACTTCACTCAACTTCACTTGCTTCATCACAGAACTGTTCCCACAACCTCTGGACTCAATTTCAAGGACTCTTCATTATCTTTTTCTTTTGTATTCGCACAGTTGGCACACTGGTTATCCTCCCTGTCGGTGTGGTCTTTCACTGATTCTCTTATGGTTATTAGATTTATTAAGTATGCCAGCAAGAAAATGAATCTCAGGGTTGTGTATGGTGACACACGTGTACTTTGATAATAAATTTACTGTGAACTTTGATACAGCACAGAGTAGGCCTTTGAAGCACTACAATCTGTGCCACCGCAGTAACCCGTGACAACCCCAATTTAACCCTGACCTAATCATGGGACAATTTACAATGACCTATTAAACTAGGCGGTACCTCTTTGGACTATGGGAGGAAAGCAGTGCACCCAGAGAAAACTAACATATTCCACGGGGAAGACGTACAGAGACTCATTACAGAAGGCGCTGGAATCAAACTCCAAACTCCGATGCCCTGAGCTGTAATAGCACTGTGCTAATCACTACTCTTTCATGGCATCCGCATATAATTCCTTTCTTATTCTTTTGCCCTTTTGCCCATTATGCCATAGGCATTTGGGGCAGCAATGAAGGCCCTCCATCTCAGGCAGTGTTCAGGGCTTCCTTCATCACGTCAGCAGCTTCCTCTGTCAGTCACGCAATTCCCAGATGGTGATTCAGGAATACCATCACACCTCGATGTAGACGAATTCTTCATTGCTGTTTCCGTAACAATTTTGTTTTACCAGTCAGGGTTTTTACCCCTGAGCTGAACCCCCAAACCTGAAAGACCAGTGGACCACTCTTAGTCTGGCCTTTAACCTTTGACCTGTCTGGAATGGGTGCTCCTACCGACAGACAGAGCATAGAGCCCTGACTCCAGCCAACACAGCTTTCCAGGTCATCGAGACATGCAAGCCTCCAAACGCTACAACAAGGTTATGGTCCTCTTGGAGTTCCTAGTCTCATAACTGTTGAATATTATTTTTTGTTGCATGTAGTGTGAACACATAAATTAGAAGCAAATTCCTAATGCGTGAAAATGAATATGGTGAATATAGTTGACCCTTGATCCTTGACATTTTGACCTAATACCTGTTTTTTTTCAATAAATACATAAACTAGAATCACTGCTTTTTCAGCAACAGCTCAGAGGGTCACACAAACTGCTCAGAAACACTGCTAATATTAACAAGTATCATACGAAAGTTTTGAATGGATGTCGAATTCCCACTGACCAGAGCTCAAACAGGAGAAATTCTGCAGATACTGGAAATCCAAAGCAACACACACACAATGCTGCAGGAACTCAGCAGGCCAGGAAGCAACTACTGAGAAGTATACTACTGTATACTGAGAAGAGTATACAGTTGACGTTTCGGGCTGAGATCCTTCATCGGGACTGGAAAGGAAGAGAAGTCAAAGTAAGGTGGTGGCGGGACAGTGGTAGGTGATAGGTGAGAAGGGGAAGGGTGAAGTAAAGAGCTGGGAAGTTGATTGGTGGAAGAGGCAAAAGCCTGGAGAAGGGGAATCTGATAAGAGAGGACAGAAGACCATGGAAGAAAGGGGGGAGGAGTACCAGAGGAAGGTGATAGGCAGATAAGGAGATAAGGTAAGAGAGGGAAATAGGAATGGAGAATGGTGAAGTAGGGGTGGGGGGGGGGGGTGAAATTACCAGAAGTTAGAGAAGTCAATGTTCATGCCATCAGGTTGGAGGCTACCCAGATGGAATATAAGGTGTTGCTGCTCCAACCTGAGTGTGGCCTCATCATGGCAGTAGAGGAGGCCATGGACTGACATGTTTTTCTATTCCTGATGAAGGTTCTCAACCTGAAATGTCAACTGTTTACTCTTTTCCATGGATGCTGCCTGGCCTGTTGTTTTTCCAGCATTTTGTGTGTGTTGCCCGGATTTCAGCCGGGCTGTCGTAATTAGTCTTGGTGCCTCGAAATTTGGAGAGGAAAGTGAAACAATATCCTCACGCTTGATCCCAAGGGAGCAGAAATTCCTGGTTTATGTATGACAGGCTCATAAGTCAGCAGTTATGGGAGAGGAAACCTGGAGCTGTGGATTAATGAACTGCACATTTAATATTAGGAGCACACATAATCTACAGATGTCTCAGAAAACAGAGTATTAATAAAAACTCTTCAGTTAAAGGGATCAACACTATTGATCTGACTTCACAACTGCACAGTAATGGATGCTGTTCACATCAATCTAATGTATATAACGTGCTGCTATTGATACTGTCGTAAATTAAACCAAACACAAATCATGTGCTGAGTATCGAAAAATTGAGCCATGTAATGAACAGGAGGAAAAATAACTAATGGCTGTTTAATGAATTATTGATATTTAGTTTTAATTCCTACTTAGCAAGACGTCGATACCCCAAGCATAAGTCCCTATTGATTCAAAAAACAATGTTGCCGGTGAGAGAAAGGAAAGACCAGTATAAATCATTGGTTTGCTGAGCTTAAAAGTAGGGCTGGGCCAGGTCAAGGGCTGAGGCACAAGCATTCATTATACAGATAAAACTGTGGATTCGTCACACCTGAGAGCATCCGTCAGGAGGGTGAGCCCACAGGAAGCATCCAGCCCCAACGGCGTGCCCGGCCAAGTACTACAGACCTGTGCTGATCAATCGGCTGGAGTGTTCACTGAGATCTTTAACCTCTCACTTCCGCAGTCTGAGGGAGCCTTTGAGAAGGCTTCAATTATACGGTGCTGAAGAACTTGGTAACCTGCCTAAATGACTATCGTCCAGTAGCACTCACATCCACTGTGATGATGTGCTTTGAGAGGTCAGTGATGAAACATATCAACTCCTGCCTGAGAAGCGACTTGTATCCACTCCAGTTTGCCTACCGTCGCAATAGGTCAACAGCAGATGCCATTTCATTGCCTCTTCACTCAACCCTGGAACCCTGCACAGTGAAGATGCATGCTTCAGGATGTTCTTCAATGATTACAGTTTGCCATTCAATGCTATCATCCTTTCAAAACTTATCAACGAGCTTCAAGCCATAAGAGCCTATTCCACACTGTATCTCAATAAAATAAATAAAGTCCTTGGCCTCAATACCTCCTTGTCCACCTGGATTCTTGATTTTCTCACTTGCTGGTTTAGATCGACAACAACTTCTCCACTATCACCATCAGCGCAGGGGCACCACAAGGCTGTGTGCTAAGCCCCCGGCTCTACTTGCTAAGCACTTACGAATGTGAGGCCAAGCACAGCTCCAACACCATATTCACGTTTGCTAATGACGTCACTGTCATAGGCCAAATCAAAGGTGGTGACAAATCAGCACGTAGGAGGGAAATCACCATATATGAGGGAGATTGAAAACCTGACCGTGGTGCCCCAACAACAACCTCTCACTCAATGTCAGCAAGACCAAGAAACTCATTATTGACATCAGGAGGAGGAGGAGGTCCACGAGCATGTCCTCATTGGGGAGAGGGTCAGCAACTTGTGATTCCTCAGTGTTATCAAGTCAGAGGGCCTGGCAAATAAGTGCAATTACAAAGAAAGCACAGCAGTGCCTCTACTTCCTCAGAAGTTTGAGAAGAATTAGCACGTCATCTAAAACTCTGACAAACCTTTACAGATGTGTGGTGGGAAGTATATTGACTGACTGCATCACGGAATGGTATGGAAACACCAGTGCCCTCAAATCAGAATCAGGTTTATTATCACTGGCAGCTGATGTGAAATTTATTAACTTAGCAGCAGCAGTTCAATGCTATACATAATCTAGCAGAGAGAGAAAAAAAAACATAATAATAAAGTAAATCAATTATATATATTCAATAGATTTTTTTAAATGTACAAAAACAGAAATACTGTATATTAAGAAAAGTGAGATAGTGTCCAAAGCTTCAATGTCCATTTAGGAATCAGATGGCAGAGGGGAAGAAGCTGTTCCTGAATCGCTGAGTGTGCGCCTTCAGGTTTCACTGCTCCCTAAAGATGTCCTGGATACTTTGTAGGCTAGTGCCCAAGATGGAGCTGACTAGATTTACAACCTTCTGCAGCTTCTTTCGGTCCTGTGCAGTAGCCCCTCCATACCAGACAGTGATGCAGCCTGTCAAAATGCTCTCCACAGTACAATTATAGAAGATTTTGAGTGTATTTGTTGACATGAAGTCAAGTCAAGTCACTTTTTATTGTCATTTCAACTATAGCTGCTGGTACAGTACATAGTAAAAACGAGACAATGTTTTTCAGGACCATGGTGTTACATGACACAGTACAAAAACTAGACTGAGCTATGTAAAAAACAGCACAGAAAAAAACTACACTAGACTACAGACCTACCCAGGACTGCATAAAGTGCACAAAAACAGTGCAGGTATTACTATAAATAATAAACAAGACAATAGGCACAGTAGAGGGCAGTAAGTTGGTGTCAGTCCAGACTCTGGGTATTGAGGAATCTGATGGCTTGGGGGAAGAAACTGTTACATAGTCTGGTCGCGAGAGCCCGAATGCTTCGGTGCCTTTTCCCAGATGGCAGGAGGGAGAAGAGTTTGTATGAGGGGTGCGTGGGGTCCTTCACAACGCTGTTTACTTTGCGGATGCAGCATGTGGTGTAAATGTCCATAATGGAGGGAAGAGAGACCCCAATGATCTTCTCAGCTGACCTCCCTATCCGCTGCAGGGTCTTGTGATCCAAGATGGTGCGATTTCCGAACCAGGCAGTGATGCAGCTGCTCAGGATGCTCTGTGTGAGCCAAATCTCTTCAAACTCCTAATAAAGTTTAGCCGCTGCCTTGCCTTCTTTATAACTACCTCGATATGTTGGGACCAGGTTAGATCCTCAGAGATCCTGACATCGAGGAACTTGAAGCTGCTCACTCTCTCCACTTCTGATCCCTCTATGAGGATTGGTATGTGCTCCTTCATCTTACCCTTCCTGAAGTCCACAATCAGCTCTTTCATCTTACTGACGTTGAATGCCAGGTTGTTGCTGTGGCACCATTCCACTAGTTAGCATATCTCTCTCCTATAAACCCTCTCGTCACGACCTGAGATTCTACCAACAATGGTTGTGTCGTCTGCAAATTTATAGATGGAGACACTGCATATAGTGCAGTTTATCACTGGTAATGCCCTCCCCAGCCTAAAGCACATCTGCACAGGGTGTTGTAACAGGAAAGTCATATCCATCAGAGCCACGTTCTCTTCTCACTGCTGCCACCACGAAGGAGAAACAGGAGCCTCAGGTCCCACACCACCAGCTTCAGAACACCATCAGGCTCCTGAACCAGAGGGGATAACTTCACTCACCTCAACTCTGAGCTGTTCCCACAATCTATGGATGCACTTTCAAGGCGTGTTCTCGATATTTATTGTTTATTTATTTATTATTTTCTCTTCCTTTTTGTATTTTTACAATTTGTTGCCTGTTACACACTGGTTGTTCATCATGTTGGGTGCAGTCTTTCATTGACTCTATTGCGTTTCTTATATTTACTGTGAATGCCCGCAAGAAGATGAATCTCATGATTATATGTGGCGACATACATGTGCTTTGATAATAAAGTTACCTTGAACTTTGAACTTTCAGAAAACAAGGATTGCAGCAAAAGGAATATTTTCCTGTCCAAAACTTGTCTAATATCACTAACCTGATCTACAAACCCCCTTCCCCTCAATGATTTCATTTCCTCCTTCGATAATCCTTGCCACTACACCGTTCCAGTATCATCAGCTCTCCCTCTACATTATCCAGGAGACCGTTCTCCATTGTACATTCTTCCTGCGACCGCCTGGGTTTCCTCGCACATATGGTTTAGGGTTAGTAAGTTGTGGCCAAGCAATATTGGCTCCGGATGGAACCCTCGTGGGCTGTCCCCCCACCCCCACCACCGCTGCATATCTTGGGATGTGTTGAATGTTGAAGCAAAGAAAGTATTTCACTGTATGTTTCCATGTCTTGATTTTTAAATCTTTAAAAATCTTTAAATTATTGCTAACAGGATAGTTGAGGTGTAACAATAGAACTCAGACCAATCTTTTCTTTTCCCTTCTATGAATGTAAATACGGCCAGCTGTAACACACACTAAATGCTGGAGGAACTCAGCAGGTCAGGCAGTATCTATGGAAATCAATAAACATAACGTTTCAAGCTGAGACCCTTCTTCATGACTGCAAAGGAAGGGGGAAGATGCCAGAATAAAAGGTGGGAGGGAGGGGAAGGAGGATCGGTGGAAAGTGATGGGTGAAGCCAGATGGGTGGGCAAGGTAAAGGGCCGGAGAGAAAGGAATCTGATAGGAGAGGAGAGTGGACCATAGGAGAAAAGGAAGGAGGAGAGGACCCGGGTGAGAAGAGGTAAAAGGCCAGAGTGGGGAACAGAAGAAGAGGAGAGGGGAGGGCCATGTGTCTTTTATCGTAACTCAACATTGATTGCTCAAGATTCATTAATTATCAAACCTGACAAATTCTGCACAACACACAGAGAACATGGGAACAGAGAATCCACGAGCTGTTCAGAACACGAGCCAGGGCAATTGGTAACCAAAGTTCAAACTAAATTTATTATCAAAGAACATATATGTCACCATATAAAACCTGAGGTTAATTTTCTTGCAGGCATACTCAATAAATCCATAATAGAATAATAACCATAATAGAATCAGTGGAAGACCATGCCAACATGGGCCTTCAACCAAAGTATAAAAGACAACAACCTGCAAACACAAAAGAGATCATATTATATAAATAAAAAGCAATAAATATTGAGAACATGAGATGATGAGACCTTGAAAGTGAGTCCATGGCTTGTGGGTAAAGTTCAGTGATGGGGCAAGTACAGTTGAGTGATGTTATCCCCTCTGTTTTAAGAGCCTGGTGGTTGAGGTGTAGTAACTGTTCCTGGTGGTGTGAGTCCTGAGGCTCCTGTACCCTCTTCCTGATGGCAGCAGTGAGAAGAGAGGTGGGTGGGGTGGGGGTCCCTGACAATGGGTGGTGCTTTCTTATGACAACATTTTATGTAGATGTGCTCAATGGTGGGGAGGGCTTTACCGGTGATGGACTAGGCCACATCCACAACTTTTTGTACAGTTTTCCATTCACAAACCTTGGTGTTTCCATGCCAGGCTGCGTTAGCAAATATAACTGGAAAATCTCCCATTGCTTTCCAGCAACATCATTCATCCCCTCAAACGAGTACCAACAGACAATGAAAGGCAAAAAGCTCGCACTTACCCAATGACATACATATCAATTCTTCCATCCGTCGAATTTAACCCCAAAAGTGACAAGACGTCATCAGGTGGGACAGCGGTGCCAACGTTCCACGTGATTATCTGCATACTGTCAAAATGAGAAAAGAGCATACTGAATAGACAAAACAGGTTGAAGAAGCGCAAGATGTTTGTGGGTTTAATGGGATTACAGCTGAAAAGCACAGATATAAACTGAGCTCAGATACTCTCACTTCAGATTCACTCCTCAAAAGATGGGGACAGCTGGTGGGACACATACATGAGGCAGGAAGCAATAAGGAACTGTGCAGATAGATTAGAGTTTTGAAGTCCTTTTTCAGAAACCTTTGGATGAGTTATTTATTCATAACTTTTACTCAAGGAACTTAACAGGCAAGCAGAGTCTGTGATTGAACAAGCTGCATACACTGTAAGAAAGGAAAAGGGCTAAATGGTTAAACATCCCTTACACTTCAAGGACTTTTCTCATACCTTACAAAACAAGACCTAATTTCCTAAAAGGCTCTGTATCGATTCCCAGCTTAATAGTTCATTTTATCCTAAATTAAATCCATTTAATTAATTTTAAAATCTGAGCTGTTTCTTGGCAAATACTTTCTATTGCACACATGGAATGCCCAGCTTTCTCCATGGGATATAATTTTGCTTTGGAAATTTCTAAGTACAAAGTCACAAACAAACTAACTTTCTTTAAAACACAAGGCTACAGAACTAAACCATAGTGGGAGAGACCTCTCATTGATCCCCATTCTCTACTTTTCTATGAGTATTTTCTATGCAATTCTTGTTCACTAAAGTGCTAGAAAATTGGAAGCTTTCAGTGTGTTGGTTTCCATGGTAGAACACTTGCCATTGTTCACTTTAAAAGACCTGTTTATCAGATTACACTTCAAAGGTACTTTATTATCAGCTTTGAGAGGTTCTGACATTGTGAATGGCACTCAATAAATGTAAATTTTTCGTTCTTTTTAGATGAGATGCAGAAGAGATTTCTAGGCCTGTAGACACTTGAGAATATATTTAATATTCATTATAGAGTAAAAATAAAACCCTTGGATAAATTATCATTGCCAAGTCAAAGCCAGCTTCCACTTGTCAACACCTGATGGCTGAAATGTGCATTCATGTGCTGCAGACATAACTGAACTCAACCTACGCCTCCCCCAAAGATAACACAAACAGCAGGTCAAAATAATTCAGTTAATACAGCCAAAAGGAAGTAGAATTTAATTTATGTATAAAAAGTCATTTCTCAATTAATACAGAAACATGGAAAAGTCGCAAACTGCACCATCCCTGAATTGAATTTCTCTAGTGGCAAGGAGAATTTGATTAAGTTCAAAGTTCAGAATAAATTTATCATCACAGTACATGTCTGTCACCATATACAACCCTGGGATCCTTGCAGGCATAATCAGCAAATCCAATAACTATGAAAGAATCAATGAAAGATCGGACCTAACAGGGTGGATAACCAGTGTGCAAAAGACAACAAACTGTGCAAAAACTAAAGAAAAATAATAACAATAATAATAATAATAAATAAGCAATAAATATCAAGAACATGAGATGAATAGTCCTCGAAAGTGAGTCCATTGACTGTGGAAACATTTCAGCGATGGGACAGATGAATGAGTGAAGTTAACTCCACTGGTTCAAGAGTCTGATGGCTGAGGGGTAGTAACTGTTCCTGAACCTGGTGGGTGTGAGTCCTGAGGCTCCTATACCTTTTACCTGATGGCACCAGTGAGAAGAGAGCGTGTCCTGGGTGGTGGGGGGCTTCCTGATGATGGATGCCTCTTTCCTGCAACAACGCTCTGTGTACTCGATGGCGGGGAGGGCTGTATCCATGATGGACTGGAGTAATTAAACTTTAACATAATCAATTAACATCTAGTAAATTAAATTTCATTCCTAACCAAGAGCCAATAGTACTTTCTAATACTTTTCCTACAACGCTACTCAATATAGTTCCCCATAGAGGAAACACGTGCTTCTATTGAAGGCAATGCAGAAAAGGACAAAGGATGTGGAAATATAAAGTCCTCCCGACTAATGAACACATCTACACGAAACATTGGTGTAAGGAAGCAGCATCCATCATCAAAGATCCCCACCACACAGGTCATGCTCTCTTCTCGCTGCTACCATCAGGTAGAAGGTACAAGAACCACAGGACTCGCATCACCAGGTGCAAGAACAGTTACTACCCCACAACCATCAGGCTTTTGAATAAAAGGGGATTACTACACTCACTTGCCCCATCATTAGAATATTCCTACAACCAATGATCTCACTTGAAGAATTTTTTTCCTCGTTATCTCATGTTCTTGTTATTTATTGCTATTCATTTATATTTACATTTGCACGGTTTGTTGTCTTCTGCACTCTGGTTGATCTTTCATTGAACCTGTTATAGTTACTATTCTATAGATTTGCAGAGTATACCCACTAGAGAGTGAATTTCAAGGGTTGTGTGTGTGTATATATATACTTTGATAATAACATTTACTTTGAACTTTGAAGTGGATCTGGTTGCTGCTACAGCTATTAGAGTGCAGAGGGAGAAAGGATCTTACTGAAACATCTAGGATTCAGTAGGATCTTGCCCAAGTGAATGTGAAGAGCCATTGAAAATTAGAGGGCACATTTTCAGGGGTCATATATTTCAGGTGGGACTGAACAGGAACCACTTCTTTCACAGAGCTATGACTCCTTGCTGTAGAGACTGTCATTGAATATATTCAAGGCAGGGATTTGAGGGGTATGGGGAGAGTAGAGAGAAGGAACTGTGACCAAAATTAAATCCTTTGTGATCTTATTGAATGGCTGACCTCCAAATGGCCTTGTACTGGAATTGTTTCTTAGATCCATTCACATAGGACTCTCACAATGGCAATGACAGTGCAATGCTTTACGTGAAACGCTGTCGCGGGAAAGCAGCGACTATCATCAGTGATCCTCTCCCACAGGATGTGCTTTGTTTTCACTGCTGCCATTAGGAAGAAGATACAGGAGTCTCAGGACTCACACCACCAAGTTCAGGAACAGTTACTACCCTTCAACCATCAGGCTCTTGAACCAAAGGGGATAACTTCACTCAATTTCACTTGCCCCATCTTTGAACTGTTTCCACAACCAATGGACTCACTCTCAAGGACTCATCTCAGGTTCTCGATATTTATTGCTTACTTATTATTATTTTTTCTTTTTGTATTCGCAGTCTGTCGTCTTCTGCACTGTGGTTGAACACTCAAGTTGGGCCGTCTTTCATTGATTCCGTTATAGTTATTGTTCTATAGATTTATTAAGTATGCCCACAAGAAAATTAATCTCGGTGTTGCATATGGTGACATACATGGTATATGGTGTTTTCCGCCCCTCCCACTTTGTGCACTAAAACTGTGTGGCTCCTCCTGGAATTACAATCTCAAACTGAGACTCAAATTCAAGGATTTGAGTGAATCTGGGATGTGTGAAGCTGAAGGCACAGACACGAAGAGGCACATTCAACAACAGACCTGCCCTGACCTGCTCGCAAATTCAAACTACTGTACAAGCATTTCAGTACCTACCACAGACCTCAAATTCACTTCTTCACGGAGCTGAGGGGAAACTATTCCCTCATCACATAAACCTCTTTGGCACTCAGGTCACACGATATTCAAATCTTCTTGCAACAGTTAAACAACAGGAATGATCCATGTTCTATGCCGGAACACAAAGATCATTATCAACCAAGGGAAACAATTTGCATACTTCTTTGTTTTTTATGTAAGATAGCGTAGAGTCAGGGGCTGTATGTTTGAGCTTGATCAGTTCACAGAGCAAATTGAAAGTTTTTTTATATATAAATCACTCTTTCTTTAAGGAACAGCTCTGTGTTTTTGGCAATGTCTCAGTGTCTCAACCAATGATTATATTCAATGGCAGAGGAGGTTTACAGGAGCCATACAACATACAGCAGTCTCGCTACCACAGTCGTGTACCCTTCCTGGGAATTCGACTTTGCCATCATCTTATTCCACATGGCTTCTAGCTTTGTTTTCCGGTCTCTCGGTTTGGACCCACCAAGAATCCCAGGTAATCACCCTCCCCTCTTTTACTATTCCCCACTCACACCACACCTGCCTACCACTTCCCTTTGGGTCCCCTCCTCCTTCCCTTTCTCCTGTGGTCCACTCTCCTCTCCTATCAGATCCCTTCCTCTCCAGTCCTTTATCTTTCCCACCCACCTGGCTTCACCCATCACCTTCCAGCTTATCTCATCCCCCTCCCCCCACCCCACATTTTTATTCTGGCATCTTCCCCCTTAGTCCGGAAGTAGTGATTTAGCCCAATACGTCCACTGTTTATTCATCTTCACAGATGCTGCCTGACCTGCTGAGTTCCTCCAGCATTTTGTGTGTGTTGCATCTACAGAATCTGTCATGTTCACAACACACTCCTGCTTCTTTATACACCAGAAGAGGTTTAGTAGTAAGCTCTTCTAGAAGGGAATGTTAACACCATGGCATGGACAATAAAAGCTGTGTCTACATCCCACAAAATTACTTGATGAATACATACACAGTTCAAGTGACTGGAATTAATGGAAAATAATGAGGTTGCTACCTCAACCAGTTTTTCCAGGCTATGTTTGGGTAAAGCAATATTTCAATTCAATTTTTTTCTCAGCTCTAAATCTGTGACTCACTCTCTACTGAAGAAAATAGGACCTAGTTAAGGGCGGAGTCAAGATGGTGCCAAGAGGCTGCCTCCGAGCTCACCTGTGGAAGCAGCTTAAATCCCTTCCTTTACTGTCTCTATTTCCCTGTTCAAGGTGGCTGGGGTTCTATCGAGGTTCTGATCTGCAACAGTAATCAAACTCTGCCTTTTTTTAAAAAATGGCAGATGAGTTCCCACTCCTGGAGCTCGCTGGCCGACTGTTCCTCAACATTCTCCAGGGGCAGCTTGCAAGGTGGTGCCTCAGGGGGGGCAGCCCTATTGATGGCCAGTGTTGCCGACAGGTGTCGTGGGAGAAGGAACATCAGGATTTCACTATGGTGGATGTACGGACGGAGGTCTCTGTAATCGAGTGATCACACTCTCTTTCTCTCACTGGTGGGAATAAGTTGCTGTCAATTCTCGAGCTGGAGAATTTCAGAATAAAAAGCAAAATGGCACACTGCAACATCGTAACAGTGACTGTTAGTCTCCCCTTTCGCTGTGAAATGAGTGACATCCCTCTGTGCCTCTCTGGCATCAGCCAAACTAGTACAAAGTGTCTTGTCTGTGGTCATAGTTGTCATCTACCTGCCCAGAGATCTTCTGTTCCCCTACGTTTTCCAGCATTCCACCATCGACTGTATTTCCTTGCCTTCCTCAAATGCATCACCTCACACTTCTCCATCTTAAATCCAGTTTATGACTTCCTGCCCACTCAGCAGTCTATTGTACTGTTATTTATAGCTTTCCATTTCAGAATGTTTTGCTATCAGCTGTGATCTTCTTATGCCCACTTAATTTAAGTTTGGACTATTGATACATACCACAAAACCAATGGTGATCTGTGGAACTCCACACAACCAGCCTCCAACCACTGAAATATGTGTTCACCATTACCCTTTGCTTATATTGTATTTTGGGAACTTGCTTGCCTCTTTCCATCGAAATCCATGAACTATTACATTCCAATTAAAGTAATTCTTGTCAAAAGCCTTCAAATCTGCCACCCTTCGCTATCTTTCTTGTTAGTCAGCTGGAGCTGGAGATATCTTTCCCTCAGCAAAGTAATGGTGACTGCTCTTGAATTATCAACAATTCCTCTCCCTCCCGCTAGCCACTGTTGGAGGAGTCTTGGGTCCCACGCTGCGAGGATTGAACAGCGAGGCTGTGGACTTGTTTTGGGGGACTTTGAGGTTCCTGCCCCAAGTACAGTATTTCTGGATTCCGGTTATTCTTTTTTGTGCTGTTTTTGAGCGGGGCAATCGACACAGACTGGGGCAATAGACAATAGACAGTAGGTGCAGGAGTAGGCCGTTCGGCCCCTCTAGCCAGCACCGCCATTCACTGTGAACATGGCTGATCATACACAATCAGTACCCCGTTCCTGCCCTCTCCCCATATCCCTTGACCCCGCTATCTATAAGAGCTCTATCTAACTCTCTCTTGAATGCATCCAGAGACTTGGCCTCCACTGCCTTCTAGGGCAGAGCATTCCACATATCCACCACTCTCTGGGTGAAAAAGTTTTTCCGCATCTCTGTTCTAAATGGCCTACCCCTTATTCTTAAACTGTGGCCTCTAGTTCTGGACTCACCCATCAGTGGGAACATGCATCCTGTCTCCAGCGTGTCCAATCCCTTAATAATCTTATATGTTTCAATCAGATCCCCAGGGGCGCCTCAGCAACGAATGGATCTGCACGCGGACTGCCGTGGGCAAGTGGCACAGTGCTGGACTGAATACTACTGGACTCCTGGTCTGATGGTTGATGTTCTGTGTGTTGTCTGCTCACTGTTTGCAATATTTGTTCTTTTTTCGCATGTTGGGTTTTTGATGTTTTGTTAAATGGGTTCTATTATGTGTCTTTGTTTCACGGCTGACTGCAGGAGGAATGTCAGGGTTGTATTCTGTACACATACTTTGATAATAAATGTACTTTGAATCTTTGAAATCATAATCATTGAGTCACACAGCATGGAATCAGGCCATTTGGCCCAACTGATCCATACTGACCCAGATGTCACATCCAAACTAGTTCCATTTGCCAGCATTATCCACATAACCTTCTAAACCCTTCTAATCCTTGTAGCTGTCCAACTTGTATTTTAAAAGTTTTTTTTGCCTGCCTCAACCACACTCTCCAGCAGCTCATTCCAAATACTTTATCGAAGCGGCAGGGCCTGGGTCTGAGAGTGAGGAATGACCCGTTGTTTGGATGATTTAAGAGCCAGGCCAGATTGAAAAGGTCAGGATGTCAGGGCCAGAGGCGAGGGATGGGCCAGTGTTCGGCTCACTTCTCTACGAGGTTTACTTGTCTCTATGCTGAACTGAGGCTGTGGCCTGGACCTAACAGGCTTCTAGATCGGCTGCAGTGATGACTGGCTTCCTGGTTGTGGACTCACTTTCACGGACTTCAGTTCTGAAATTTTTTTTTGCTTACTTTCATTGTTTGCACAGTTTGTTTCTTTTTCTGTACACTGGGTATTTGATGGTCTTTTATTTAAATAGGTTCTACTGGGTTTCTTTGCTTTGTGACTGTCTGTGAGGAGACGAATCTCAAGGTTACTTTGGACTTTGAACTATTTGTGTAAACAATAAAGTCAGAATTCCATAAATCAGTTCATCTGTGAACTGAAATTCCACTCACACACTAGTTCCGGAACACAGTTCGTTTCATAAAAGGAGTCTGTTGAAGGGAACCCTGGAATTCAGATGCTGGTAGTAAATTCTCCTCACGTTCCACTTTGCAGATTTCTTTTTCAGATGGAGGGACAGAAGCCCAGCCTTGTTCGTCCATCCAGAATACGGCAGTAGGACACACCCATTGCATTCTGACATAAATTATACCAATGCTTCCTTCACTGGAAATCCACTTGTCTAGTACTGTTTAGTTTTTACTAATCACTTCTTCATTCTTGCTCTCACCTAAAGGCTGAAAAAGCATATTTTCTCAATGCTTCCTTATAATGCAGACTCTTATCATTGGAGACCAGTTCCTCTTATTTAGATTGTCTGAACATTTCTCTCACATCTGAAAATGCAGAAGTGGAATTCTGACCTGGAGCAAGTTTTACAATTGCACTTCATAAACACAAGAGATCCTACAGTTGCTGAAAATTTAGAGGAATGCACACAAAATGCTGGAGGAGCTCAGCAAGTCAGGCAGCATCTACGGCGGAGGTTCCCAACCTGTAATGTTAAGGCTCGTTTTGGGCCAAGACCCTTCATCAGGACTGGGAAGGAAGGGGTGGGGAGAGGAAGAAGCCAGAATAAGAAGATGGCAGGAGAGGACAGAGTACAAGCTGGTAGATGGTAAGCAAAACCGGATGAAGGGGGAAGGTAGGTGGGTAGGGCGGTGGGGGGGAAGAAGTAAGAATCTGGGAGGTGATAGGTGGAAGAGGTAAAGGGCTGAAGAAGAAGGAATCTGATAGGAGAGAAATGGAAGGAGGAGGGGCACCAGAGGGAGGTGATGGGTAGGTAAGGAGAAGTGGTAAGAGGTGAGCCAGAATGGGGAATGGAAAAAGGGAGAAGTTGAAGGGAGAGAAATTATCAGAAATTAGAGAAATTGTATTTAACTCCTTTGACCAAATAATTCTCCGTTTATTTAGTTCAGTACCACTCTTCAATGACTGAATGATTTTTTTCCTTCTTCTGTTACAGCCACTCTAGCAATAGCTTGTCCAAAAACCATTCTTCACAAATGAGTGTCAGGGGCCACTTGACTCAGTTGGTCCCGAAGCCTGACGGAATTTCAATGTGGAACTGAATCAGGGTCAGGAGGCCAGAGAAAGAATCCAGTTACTCCTCCTGAAGCCAGTGACGTTGCAATCAACAGCGTTAGAACTGTCACTGTGCCAGAGTCAACCGACTTCACACTGACTAAACTTCCAACCAGCTTTCTCACTAGACCATGTGACTATTTCCACACTGGGCAACACACTTCCTTATTTACTGGATCACTAGGGAAATCAAAGCATTTATTCTTATGTAAATATAAACTGAACCCGAATCAAACCGTGAAAACAACCGTCACGGTAAAATGTTGCCATTCTGAGAAAGAAAATCATAAATGAACGAAATTCTGTAGATACAAGGAAATCTGCAGATGCTGGAAATTCAAGCAACACACACAAAATGCTGGTGGAACGCAGCAGGCCAGGCAGCGTCTATAGGAAGAATTGACGTTTCGGGCCAAGATCCTTTGTCAGGACTAACTGAAAGGAACGATAGTAAGAGATTTGAAAGTGGGGGGGGGAGGGGGAAATTCCAACTCTTAGCTTCACCCCACCCCCTCCGGTCTTCTCCTATCATTTCGCATTTCCCCCGCCTCCTCCTACTTTCAAATCTCTTACTATCTTTCCTTTCAGTTAGTCCTGATGAAGGGTCTCGGCCCAAAACATCGACAGTGCTTCTCCTTATAGATGCTGCCTGGCCTGCTGTGTTCCACCAGCATTCTGTGTGTGGTGTTTGAAATTCTGTAGATGTTGGAAATCCAGAATAACATACAGAAAAATACTGGAGGAACTCAGCAGGTCAGGCAGTATCAATGGAAAGGAATAAATAGTTGATGTTTCAGGCTAAGAACCCTCATCAGGACATGATGAAAGGTCTCGGCCCGAAACATCGACACTACCCGTTTCCGTAGATGCTGCCTGACCCGCTGAGTTCCTTCAGCATTTTGTATATGTAATTCTGATAAAGATTATTTTCTACTGAAATCATCAGGACCGTGAGGTTCATGTTCAAGTGTATTTGTCACATATAGCCAGCGTCAAATTATCCTTTTGTAGCAGCACAACAGACAATTACAGCATGACATTCACCTGTAAGCTAACATTGGCTTTAAAGTTCAAAGTACATTTATTATCAAAGTATGTGTACTATTATAACCTTCAGATTCGTCTCCTTACCGGAGAAGCCCAATAGAACCCATTAAAACAATATGAAGACTGTCAAACACCCAGTGTGCAGAAAAAATTATGCAATTAAAGCAAGCAAATAACATTCAGAATTTAAATTAACAATAAATTATACATAACTTGCATGAAAATATAAACATAATGACTTTAGTAACACAAGAGATTCCGAAGATGCTGGAAATCCAGAGCAACACTCACAAAATGCTGGAGGAACTCAACAGGCAGCATCTGCAGAAGGGTCGACATTTCAAGCCGAGATCCTTCTTCAGGACTGGAAAGGAAGGGGTAAGATGCCTGAATAAAAGAGGTGGATGGAAGGGAAGGAGGACAAGCTAATAGGTGTTAGGTGAAGTCGGGTGGGTGAGGAGGAGGCGGGGTAGGAAGTAAGAAGCTGGGAGGCGATAAGTGGGAAAAGCAAAGGGCTGGCGAGGAAGGAATCTGATAGGAAAAGGGAGTGGACCACGGGAGAAAGGGAAGGAGGAGGGGATCCAGCAGGGAGGTGATAGGCAGATGAGGAAAAGAGGAAGGAGCCAGAGTGGGGAATAGAAGAAGAATGAAGAAGGAGGGGATAAAATTACCAGACAGAAAAATCGATGTTCGTGCCATCAGGTTGGCGGCTAACCGGATGGAATACAAGGTGTTGTTCCTCCACCCTGAGGGTGGCCTCATCGTGGCAGAAGGGGCGGCCATGGACCAACACATTGGAATGGGAATAGGAATTAAAATAGCTGAGCCATTGGGAAATTCTGCTTTTTGTGCACGGAGCAGAGGTGACATTAGTGCATGGGGAGAGCTTGGGAGAAACTTAAAGTCTGAGGCAGTGTTAGAGCTTTCCAGGTCCACTTCAGAACCTGATGGCAGTGGTGGAGGAGGACATGGGTTAAGGGTGAAAGGTGAAATGTTTAAGGTGAACATGAGGAGGAACTGCTCCACAGAGAGGGAGTGTGGAATGAGCTGGTAACAGAAGTAGTGGATGCAGGTTTGATTTTAACATTTAAGAGAGGTTTGGATAGGTACATAGATAGGAGGGGTATGGAGAGCTATGGACCAGGTGCAGGATAATTGTTCGGCACAGACTAGATGGGCTGAAGTGCCTGTTTCTATGCTGATGTGCTCTATCGCTCAAACGTGTTGTTGAAGTTTGAGGTGTGGGTCTTCAGGCTCCTGTACCTCCTGCTTGATGGCAGTATTTAGAAAGTCCAGATGCTGGGGTCCTGATGACGGATGTCAGCTTTCTGAGGTATCACCTCCTATAGATGCCCTCGATGGTCAGAAGAGCTCTACCCATGATGGAACTAGCTGTATCTACCACCAACCATTGCCTCTTGCATTTCTGTGTATTGATGCTTCCCTACCAGGCCATGGTGCAAGTAGTCAGAACACAGTACATCTGTAGAGGTTTGTTAAGGGTCTTCAATGGCATGTCCAATCTCCTTAACGTTCTAAAACAAATAGTGGAGATCTGGCGTGCTTTCTCCATGGATGCATCTTTGTACTGGGCCCAAGGTAGATCCTCTGAGGGACTGACACCTAGGAACTGGTAGCTGCTCACCCTTTCCACCACAGACCCTTGTGCATGGTCACCTGACCTCCTCTTCCCAAAGGCCACAATTAGTTCCTTGGTCTTGCTGATGTTGAACACAAGGACGTTGTCACAACATGTCTCAACCAGCCAATTTACCTCATTGTCATAGGCCTCCTCGTCGCCATCTGTGATTCTACCAACAACAACAGTTTCATTAGTGAATTGCAGATGGCTTTGGGGCTATGACTGGCCACATCATTGTAGGTAAAGAGAGTACAGCAAGGGGGCCAAGCCTTCAGGTGCATCTGAGTTGACGGCCAGTGAGGAGTTAAGGTTCCCAATCCATAGCACTTGTGGTCACCAAACACATTTCCACTAAGAATCACCCTTATACATTATATCTTTTACACGCATTATATATATATTTTTGGCTGTTTGTCAGTCATCACTTATGTATAAATTTTCACAGACTATTATAATTCTCTTTTTATTTGTAAATACCAGCGGGAAAATGAATCTGAAGGTAGTATACGGTAACATATACATACTTTAATAATAAATTTACTTTGAACCTTAAACTTTAAATCTTTATATTAAATTGAAATAAAATTATTGTCGCTTCCTTCCTGTCTCAACGCCCAGATGTAATTGACCCAGTGAGTTACTGATCAAAGGCAGCAATAGCTTCTATTTATTAGTCTTTTTTAAATAGCTCCCATCTGACCCAGCGCAGTCTGAGGGCTGACCCAGCCCAGTTTGACATCTGGCTCGTTGTTGCTAAATTCGAACTAGAGTCAGACCAGGGCGAAAACGAGCCTGGGTGACAAACATGACCGAGAGCTGATCTCTGGTTCCAACTGCGCAGCCCAAGAGCACCGTCCATCTACTTAAGGGCTCTGTTTCTGGCTACGCCTCTTCTGTCCTTTCATACAGACAATGTGGGACTATTCTTAGTTCCTTCCCTTATCAGGTGTTTCTGCCCAGCACAGCAACAGAACACTTGGCTAAATACAACCTCTGATACTGAAAAGCTGCAGTCAGAATGGAAGACAGTATTGCCCTAGCAATGGGTGCCTCCCCAACCTGTCCCAGATGACAGACGGTCATCTCTCCAAGAAGTAGCAAGGACCCTCGCGTCTGATACACCACACAAAGTGCAGACAGTTGTTGACACTGCGCAGTGCCAGATGGCATTTGAATTATTCATTGGACAGAATGTTTCTTCAGCACAAACAGTGACAACAGGATGTTGGAGACCAAGGATAATTGACAGTGATAGAGGCAGATCAATTTTTTTTAAAATTGCAATATTAAATGCTTCCCACTTCTTATCCAAAGCATTGATGAGCGACATGGTAGCATAGTGGTTAGCACAATGTTTTACGGTACAGGTGACCCGGGTTCAATTCCCGCCGCTGCCCGAAAGGAGTTTGTACATTTTCCCCATGGCCTTGTGGGTTTCCTCCGGGTGCTCCGGTTTCCTCCCACAGTCAAGGAAGTAACAAGCAGAGTGGACAAAGGAGGGGCAGTGGATGTTATTTACTTAGATTTTCAGAAGGCATTTGATAAGATGCCTCACTGAGCAGGTTTTGAAAGTAATCTAGGCATGTTAGTACTCAAACCCTAGTGTGCGAATAGATAATTGAGTGAGTACTGGTTAAAAGACATCACAATGACACAGTAAATTTGGACCCGAAACAATGACTGCGATTAGGCCATGATTGATGGCAGTTCAGCCAATAACTGTAAAATTGATTCTTTGCATTGGAACATTGAGTTCTGAGCAGTGGTTGGGTAAAATTAGTCTCTTCAACTGTGGCAGGAAGTGGCTGATAGAGCATCCCATAATTACCTTCCACTCATAAATACTTTAACCAGTCAATAGCAGTTTCGGGCCCTGAGTCTCGGAAATGATGTGCTGGCATTGGAGACAGTCCTGAGGAGGCTTAAATGAATGATCCTGGATATAAAAAGGGTTAATGAATGAGGACCGTTTGATGGCTCTGGGCTTGTACTCACTGGCGTTTAGAAGAATGAGGTGGGATCTCGTTGAAACCTATAAAATATTGAAAAGCCTTGCCAGAGTGGACGTGGAGAGGATGTTTCCTATAGCGAAGGATTCTAGGACCAGAAGGCACAGGCTCAGAATAGAAGGAACCCCACAGAGTGGATGTGGAAAGGATGTTTCCTGTAGTGGGGGAATCTAGGGCCAGAGGGCACAGCCTCAGAATAGAAGGACTCCCTTTACAACACAGATGAGGAGGAATTTCTTTAGCCAGAGGGTGGTGAATCTGTGGAATTTAATGCAGCAGCTGGTTATGGAGGCCACATCATTGGGTATATTTAAAGCAGAGGGTGATGGTCAAAGGTTATAGAGAGAAGGCAGGAGAATGGGGTTGAGAGGGAAAATAATTCTGACTCTGTGGGCTGAATGGCCTAATTCTGCTTGAATGTCTTAACGGTCTGAAATCCAGAACTCGCAGAAAAGCTTGACAAGAGGATTCTGGTTGAAACTGGCTGAAGGTTAAACTGATGTGAAGACGTTATTCCGCACAGAAGGAATAATGCCAGGATGTTATTTTTCACTATAAGCAGGTGGAATGGCGAGGCAATGTTCAGGCTCTGAAATTATTTAAGGAAATTGTGGACTTACTGCATTGCAGTGAGTTCAGATGGGGCCAGTGGCCTTATCCACCTTACAGTCTTGACTGACTGACATGTTGCTGGTGTTTAGGGCAGTGTTGAAGGTCCTCCATCTCAGGCGGTGTTCAGAGTTTCCTTCATTGTGTCAGTAGCTTCCTCTCAGTTCTCACTACTGTGAGTCATGCAAGTCCCAGGTGGAGACTCAGGAATACCGTCACACTCGGATGTAGAAGGATTCTTCATTGTTGGTTCCATAACAATTTTGTTTTACCAGTCTGGGTTGTTAGCCCTGAGCTGAATCCCTGAACCTGGAGGACCAGTGGACCACTTAGTCTGCCCTTTACCCTTTGACCTGTCTGGCCTGAGTGACCCTACCAAGAGCCAAAGCATAAAACCCTGACTTCAGCCAACATAACTCTCTGGGTCATTGAGGCACGCATGACTCCAAACCCAATGACAATATACCAAAGAGCACAAAGCAAGGTCTCAAAAACACCAATGTTTTAAAATGATTAATTAGTCTGCTTTTTTGATAAAGGAAAGAGTGACAGCCGGGATATCAAGACTAGAGCATAGAGTTAGACCAAAGAACTGATTGTGGTTTCAGAAAGGGTAAGACGAAAGAACTCACACTAGTTAATACCTCTGGCAATCTAACCTGGTTCCAACTTATCAATACAGCTATAAAGAAGGCAAGACAGTGGCTATTATTCATTTGGAGTTCGAGAAGATTTAGTATGTCACCTAAAACACTCAAATTTCTACAGATGTACTGTAGAGAGCATTCTGACTGGCTGCATCGCCATCTGGTATTGGGGGGGGGGGGCTACTGCACTGGATAGAATGAAGCTGCAGAGTTGTAAACTTAGTCAGCACCGTCATGGCCACTAGCCGCCATAGTACGCAGGACATCTTCAAAGAGCGGTGCCTCAAAAAGGCGGCGTCCATCATTAAGGACCCCCACCACCCAGGACATGCTCTCTTCTCACTGCTACCGTCAGGGAGGAGGTACAGGAGCCTGAAGGCACACACTCAGCAATTCAGGAACAGCTTTTTCCCTCTGCCATCTGATTTCTGAATGGACATTGAACCCATGAACACTACCTCATTACTTGTTCTTGCACTACTTACTTGATCTAACTATTTTATGTATAGAATATATACATACCGTAATTCAGTTTGTTCCTATTTTACGTATTGCACTGCATTGCTGCCACAAGCAAATTTCACAACATATGCCAGTGATGTTAAACCGGATTCTGATTAAAATCTACTAGAGAGCAGAATATCTGCTCTTTATTATATACAATCTCAAGATATTTTATGTAAATCCAAAAAGGCAGCTGTAACAGATCACCTGATAGATGTCATTGTGTATTCCTGTCTCGGCCTAGATTACACTTTCAACATTGGAAAACGATTTACAGTGCAGGGCTACCAAAACTAAGCCAAAATGACTCAACCATCATAGCCTCACAAATGCACAGACTTAAATTAGTGAGGCTATTCTAATTGATTAGCAGTCGTGGTAAGTGTGAAGAACAAGAACATCCTTCCCAGCTGGCATTCAGTACATTCACACACAGGTCCCTCCCTCCCCCACACAGAGACCATAACCAGGGGAAGAATTATTTTAAACCCACACCTTGATAAATTTAAAGTGCCATCCCTGTGACAGACCCACAACAATCTGGAATATTAAATTTAGTTCACCACAGAGATTTTAAAGATATTCCAAACAAGCGGCTGCTTTATTTGTGTTTTCACAGAGTCATAACTAGTAGAAGAGAAAACTCCTTTGGATGAAGCTTCATGGATACATCTCAGCCTGAAGACAATTCCAGAACATTCCTCTGAGATCTTTATTCTATTCACTGTCACCATTACTTGACCCAATTCTGTCGGATTTGTATAAAAATGCTTGGGTCTGAGGACATGTGATTAACCATAAGGAATATCTGCCCTGCTTTATGAGATCATGTGGGTCATTTTAACTTTTGACATCAGTGCAGAGTTGTTTAGAGAACAGGCCACTGAGTGAACATCAACATTACCCACAGTGTGTCCTGTGACTTGATCAGCTGGTTAAAAAAAACCCAGAGGTTGTGCATGGGCAGAGTGAAAAGCTGGCAAAATGAGGCTGAACTGATGTTTCAAGGAACTTGTGTACAATGCTGTGCAAAAGTCTGAGGTAGACATGTACATCTAGGGTGCCCAAGACGTTGGCACCGTTCTGTAGTAATTTTATGTATTGTACTGTACTGCTGCAAAAAAAAAAAACAAATTTCATGATGACAGTGATGATAAACCTGATTCTGATATGGGTCTCGATTGTGGACCGAGAGTGGGAAGGGGGCATGGAGAGGGGAACCAAAATCAGAATCAGGTTTAATAACACCAACATACGCTGTGAAATTTGTTAACTTTGTGGCAGCAGTATAATGTAATACATGATAAATACAGGGAAAAAATGTGAGTTACTGTAAATCTACATTAGTTAAACAAGTAGTGCAAAAACAGAAAGATAAAGAGTAATGAGTTAGTGTTCATGGGTTCAATGTCCACTAAGAAATCAGATGACAGAGGGCAAGAAGCTGTTCCTGAATCGTTGAGTGCGTGATTTCAGGCTTCTGTACCTCCTTTCTGATGGCAACAATAAAAAGAGAGTGTGTCATGGTTGGGGAAAAAAGGAGGGACCAGAGAGACATTCTGTAATGATCAATAATCAAATGTCCTTGCCTGGTGTCTCATGGTTGGGTGCTTTCTGCTCCACTTTGACAAATACAGTACTGTGCAAAAGTCTTAGACACCCCAGTGATACATACGTGCCTAACACTTTAGCACAGTACCGTAGTCATAGAAACAGTGGCCTAAACTGAAAAACAACTTGCTCCCCTGATTAACCATGCTTTTTGGAGCACAGATTCACAGCAATTCATGACACCTTCAAATTCCATTCAGCCAATCACACCTATGCCAGCAAACAGAGGTTTGTCCCTCTTCCCAGCTTTTGGTCCACATTCCTACAGGTTATGACTCCAAGCTCCTCTGGATTTTTCAAAAATGCGTTGGCTCCACAGAAGTTCGAGCTGATCATAAAAATACTAAACTTTTGAGGGAAAACTTTCAAAAAGTTAAATACAAAATATGCAGGATTTTTAATATCTAGCTTGCATTAGACTCTAGGCACCAGAGTTGAGTGTAAATAAGGATGGGAGACCATCAAATCTGTTCCACCACTGAAGAGTTAGAACTGTGACTTGATACACCTATGACTGGCACAGCTCCAACACCATATTCAGGTTGGCTGACAACACCACTGTTGTCGGCCAAATCAAAGGTGGTGATGAATCAGCATATGTGAGGGAAATTGACAATCTGAATTAGTGGTGCCATAACGACAACCTCTCACTCAATGTCAGTAATACCAAGGAACTGATTATTGACTTCAGGAGGAGGAATACAAAAGGTCCATGAGCCAGTCCTCATCAGGGGTCAGAGGTGGAAAGGTGGCCCCTCCCCTATCTCTATTACTGGGCTTCGGCCCTCTCTTCCCCCCCCCCCCCCATTCCTGATGAAGGGTTTCGGCCCGAAAAGTTGGCTACTCCTTTCTCACGGATGCTGCCTGACCTGCTGAGTTCTTCCAGCGTTGTGTTCGTATTCTTCAGCAACTTGAAATTCCTGGGTGTTATTATTTCGGAGGACCTGTCCTGGGCCCAGCGCACACAAGTGCAGTTATGAAGAAAGCACGGCAGCACCTCTACTTCCTTAGGAGTTTGCGGAGATTCAGCATGACATCCAAATTTTTAATTAACTTTGACAGATGTGTAGTGGTGAATATATTAACTGACTGCATCATGGCCGGGTATGGAAACCCAATGCCCTTGAATGGAAAGTCCTAGAAAACGCAGTGGCCCAGTCCGTCACAGGTAAAGCTCTCCCCACCATTGAGCACATCTACATGAAATGGGATCACAGGAAGAGCATCCTTCATCAGGGACCCCCACCACCCAGGTCATGCTCTCTGCTTGCTGCTGCCATCAGGAAGGCGGTACAGGAGCCTCAGGACTCGCACCACCAGGTTCAGAAATAGTTACTACCCCTCAACGATCTCGAGCAGCAAATGATAACTTCACTCAACTTCGCTTACCCCATCATTGAAATGTTCCAACATCCAAAGGATTCACTTTCAAAGATTCTTCATCTCATGTTCTCAATATTTATTGCTCTTATTTCTTTAACATTAGTTCTTTCTATTTGTATTTGCACCATTTCAGGATCAGCGTCAGGTTTATTATCACCAGCATGTCTGGTGAAATGTTTAACTTAGCAGCAGCAGTACAATGCAATACATGATAATACAGAAAGAAAAATAAATAAATGTAATAGATTAAAAATAGTGCAAAAACAGAGATAATAAATATTTTTAAAGTGACGTAGTGTTCATGTATTCAATATCCATTTAGGAATTAGATGGCGGAGGGCAAGAAGCTTTTCCTGAATTTCTGAGTGTGTGCCTTCAGGCTTCTGTCCCTCCTTCCTGATAGTAATAATGAGAAGAGGGCATGTCATGGGTGGTGGGGGTCCTTGATGATTGATGTCACCTTTCTGAGGCACCGCTCCCTGAAGATGTCTTGGATACTATGGAGGGTACTACCCAAGATGGAGCTGACTGATTTTAGAACTTTCTGTAGCTTCTTTCAGTCCTGTGCAGTAGCCACCCCACAGTGATGCAGCCTCTCAGAATGCACTCCACGGTACATCTATAGAAGTTTTTTCAAATTCCTAATGAAATATAGATGCTGTCTTGCCTTCTTTATGATGACATTGATTATGTTGGACCAGGTTAGATCCTCAGAGATTGTGACACCCAGAACTTAAAATTGCTCACTCTCTCCACTTCTGATCCCTCTATGAGGATTGGTTTGTGTTCCCTCATCTTACCCTCTCTGAAATCCACAATCAGCTCTTTCTTCTTACTGACGTTGAGTACCAGGTTGTTGCTGTGACACCACTCCACTAGTTGGCATATCTCACTCCTGTAAACCCTCTCATCTCCATCTGAGATTCTACCAACAATGGTTGTATCATCAGCAAATTTTTAGATGGTATTTGAGTTATACCTAACCACACAGTGATAGGTATAGAGAGAGTAGAGCAGTGGGCTAAGCACACACCCGAGGGGCGCCAGTGTTGATCGTCAGCAAAGAGGAGATATTATCACCAATCCACACAGATTGTGATCTTCCATTTAGGAAGTCAAGGATCCAATTGCAGAGGGAGGTACAGAGGCCCAGGTTCTGCAGCTCATCAATCAGGACTGTGGGAATGACGATGTTAAACGCTGAGCTACAGTCAATGAACAGCATCCTGACGTAGGTGTTTGTGTTGTCCAGGTGGTCTAAGGCCATGTGGAGAGCCATTGAGATTGCATCTGCCATTGACCTATTGTGGTGAAAGGCAAATTGCAATGGGTCTAGGTCCCTGCTGAGGCAGGAGTTCATTCTAGCCATGACCAACCTTTCAAGGCATTTCATCACCATAGATGCGAGTGCTACTGGGCAATAATCATTAAGGTAGCTCACACTACTCTTCTTGGGCACTGGTATTACTGTTGCCCTTTTGAAGCAAGTGAGAACTTTCAACTGTAGCAGGGAGCCGTTGAAAATGTCCTTGAATACTTCCGCTAGTTGGTTGGCACAAGTTTTCAGAGCCTTACCAGGGACTCCATCAGGGCCTGCCAAAGTGTCTCAAAGACAGCCTGACATCAGTCTCCGAGACAGAGATCACAGGCTCACAAGGTACAGCAGGGATCTTCACAGCTGGAGTTACATTCTCCCTTTCAAAGTGGGCATGGAAGGCATTGAGTCCATCTGGTAGTGAAGCAGATTGGGTTTCACTTTGTAGGAAGTAATGTCTTGCAAGCCCTGCCAGAGTTGGCGTGCATCTGATGTCGCCTCCAACCTTGCTCGGAATTGTTTCTTCATCCTTGAAATAGCCCTCCGCAAATCATACCTGGTTTTCTCATACAGGCCTGGGTCACCAGACTTGAACGGCACAAATCTAGCCTTCAGCAGACGACGTACCTCCTGGTTGATCCATGGCTTTTGGTTTGGGAATGTGCAGCAAGTCTTTGTAGGCACACACTCATCCACACAGGTTTCAATGAAGTTGGTAACAACTGCAGCATTCTTATCCAGGTTCGAAGATGAATCCCTGAATACAGTCCAGTCCACCGATTCAAAGCAGTCCTTGTGCTTCCCTTGTCCATACGTTCTTGGTCCTTACTACCTGTGCTGCAGTCTTCAGTCTCTGTCTATACTCAGGGAGAAGTACAGCCAGGTGATCAGACTTCCCGAAGTGAGGGCGTGGAATAGCACGGCAGGCACTTTTGACGGTGGTGTAACAATGGTCCAGTCTGTTGGTTCCTCTGGTATTACAAGTGATTTGTTGATGATAATTATTTAGTGACTTTTTCGAGCTGGCCTGGTTAAAATACCCCAAAATGATGTTGAAGGCATCAGGGTGTGTTTTTTCATGCATTTTAATCCCATTGCTCAGATCATCAAAAGCCTGTTTGACATTGGCCTGAGGTGGAATGTACATTGCTACCAAAAAGATCGCAGAAATCTCCCACGGCAGGTAAAATGGATGGCACTTAATTGTGAGATATTCCAGGTCTGCTGAGCAGAAATGGGACAACACTGATACATTTGTGCACCAAGAGGTATTGATCATGAGGCATACAACTCCCACCTCTGCTTTTGTGAGACTCTGCAGTCCTATCCTGGTGGTGTATCACTATACACCATCAATCACCACCACTATAAACCATCAATCTGAATCCCTGCATCCGGTACGGAAAGGTTCCATGAAACAAAGGGTGAAAGCAGTCCTAATACCCCTCTCATACAAGCACCCTCGCTCTAAGATCTTCGATTTTATTTTCTAGAGACTGTCTGTTTACCAGCAAGAGAGTCAATATTGAGAGTCGAAAACCCCGTTTTCTTAAACGCACCTGTATCCATGACCAGCATCCATGTTTCACAATCAACACTGTTCCCAATGGTTTTAAGCAGCGATAGGTTATTCAATCGCATTAAGACATCTTCATTAACTGTACAGACTTTGGAAGCAGTTGTGATTCTCAGCTGTATCAAGCTGAAACAGGAATATTTAATTCGTATCCATCAAGCTGTGCTGACGAGAATTGTCGCCTTCAAGGCGCCCCTGAAGTTTGTTATGTTTACACACAGTTGGTGCGGTCTTTCATTGATTCTGTTATGATTATTATTCTATGGATTTATGAGTATGCCCAAAAGAAAATGAAACTCAGGGCTCTATATAGTGACATATACGTACTTAAATAATAAATATTCTTTTAAGATCAGGACTGATTTGATACCATTTATCTGCTTTGACCTTTATTAATAACAGGATGAGATTTGTATTCCACTTAGTTTAATAATTTTAGATTCTTTAAAGACTGGCAATATCTTTAAGGCTACCCTTGGTAAATAATTAACCCAATTTTATGAGCTCTAAACTAGGTCTGTGTTTATAAAAGTGCTGATAAAAAGCAGGGTGTTTTCTTGTAGAATGTATCTGAGACGAGTTAAAGCATGGAAGGAGGCCGTTTAACCCACCAAGAATGTTCTTAATGCTGTGCTATATAAACTCTTAAGTTCAACAGTAAATGTGAAATGCACCCACTGATAAGGGAACTGCTGTTCCTGTTTTCTATGTTCAGAGATCGGTGAGATAAAGCTTTCCTGAGCTTGGGTGTTAACAGCATAAAGTTCCTACCATGTGAACTCATGACTTAAAGAGGCCCTCTAGATTGCTGTAAGAGGATCCATCTACAGGGGGCACTGACACAAGAAAGTGGTGTCCATAATCAAGGACCCCCACCATCCAGGCCACGCTCTCTTTTCACTGCTGTCGTCAGGAATAAGGTACAGGAGCCCTGGGTCCCAGAATATCATGTTCAGGAACAGTTATTATCCCTCAACCATCAGGATCCTGAACCAGACAGGCTAACTTCCCTCAGCTCAACAGTGAACTGATTCCACAACTTATGGAGTCACTTTCAAGGACTCTAGAACTCATGTTCTCAATAATGTTTACTTATTTTGTATTTCCACAGTCTGCCTTCTTTGCACATTGGGTGCTTGTGAGCTTTTCTATGTGTATGTGTGTTTGTGTAGATTCTAATATATTTCTTTGTATTTACTGTGAATGCCCACAAGAAAATGACTGTACATACTTTGATAATAAACTTACTTTGAACTTTTGAGTTTAGCTTTTTGCATTTTGACACGGGTTCAGAAATATCAGGAAGGGGGTGGGAAGATGAACTGAGGAAGTCCTCAAGCACGTGGACTGAAGGGAAGAGTCACACCTAATCTACATTCAGCCTCCACCATAAAATGAGCAGGAAACCCAGCTCATAACTGAGAAACAGCACCATCACCATTCACCTGGAAATAGCCCACGCGGCCCTGATGGTCGGAAAAAAGGTGGTAAATTTCCAGGTGTTGCATACCCTGCCGTAGCATAGGAAGGTGCCAGGGGTAGGATTGTGAGCATTTGTCAGTGTGGAAGAGTAACCAAATATCCAATTCAGAAAGATTCCTTCAGAAAGCTAAAACACAGATGTGCCGGGAGAGAGATCATAAACTACAGGGGGTGGTTGACTGAATATGGAGATCGATGTGACTGAAGGGCAGAGCAAGGGGAAATACCTGATGATTCTGATTGGGACAAGAAGGGTCAAGGTCAGAAATGCTGGAAATGGAGAAGACTTGGTCAACTGCATGAAGACAGTTAACGAGGGTGAAGTTGAAACTTTGAGTAAGGAAAGAGAAAAAAGACATATTGGTGTGAAAGGTGGCACCATCGAAACAGATCCTGGCAAAACCAGAAAAATCGTGGGAATAGAGTAAAGTCTTTATAAGTAGCGAGGAATGGTGGTCAAATAAGCTGTGGGGATCCATGGTTTAATCATGGATACTCTTCACTGAAATGGAGGAGAAAGGGAAGAGTTGAAGCTAGAAAGCAGGAAGGTGAGAACAGAATGGAAAATGGTAGCCAATGAAAATTTCCAATTCATGCAGCACTGTCGCTCTATCAATGTACCACAGAATGAAGCACAGGAGGGACGAAACAAATAATTTTTCCACAAACCCCACGGGGAGATGGGCTTTGCTTAGACCTGTACAGATCCCCAAACCTGTCTGGAAGACTGAAACACAGTCAGGGGAGTTGTTACAGAACTTAAGATTAAGTTCAAACCAGGTGAAGGAGGGTATTGGAGAGGAAGAAGCAAAGGGTCCTGAAGTAATCCTGGTGTGGAATGGAGCTTGAGGGAGATTAGATGCTTAGTGTGAAAATAGGAGAGAATTGGTTAAAAGAAACTGGGAATTGTCAATGTGGTGGAGAACATCAGTCACAAGTGCTGTAGGTGGTGATGGGAGTACAGGAGTACAACATTGCCTAGTTAGGAAGGGATGTGATTCATGGACAAGATGAAGCAATAGGATGGTACTGTTTGTGAATTAATGGGGGGGTTGTGCTTTTTTCTAATATACAGTGGATTCCACTAAATTGGGCTATCAGTAGATGGGGGAAGACGCTTATTGGGACAACTCTTAAAGAACAAAAACTAATCAAGAAAATAGCTAGGATTCCCTTCATTTATTTGGGATGCTATGCCGCTTAGATGGAGCAGGAGACTGGTGCTGAACAGTTTCTATCTAGTGTCAGTCACATGCACTTGTGTGTCCTTTACACACTGCATCGTGTTTATAGCAATCAGATTATAAATACAGGTGTCCCCCGCTTTATGAATGTTTGCTTCACGCCACTTCGCTTTTACAAGGGACCTACATTAGTAACCTGTTTTCACATTACAAAGAGGATTTTTGCTTTTACAAAAATTTTTCCCATATAAATTAATGGTTCTTCACTTTACGCCATTTCGGCTTAAGGAAGGTTTCAAAGGAATGCTCTACCTTTGTAAAGGGGAGAACACCTGTACTGTCAGTTGTGGGCATTTGGTCGAGAAAGCAGTGATTTTTGTCACAGATAGTTAGTGACAACGAAGCAGTCAGACAATTCAGAACTGCTTACCCACTGCGGTTTCAAGCAATCAGGATTGGAGCTGCCAGAAACGACCGGGAGAGAAAATGAAACAATTCCACTCCTTCATCAAGTTAGGAACTACAAAGAATTTGAAGGTATTGGCAATCATTTCCAATATTACAATGAAAATGAAGATTTGGAGGAGGCAATTGTCGATAGCATTATAGCGAGGCAGTCCATTATCTACACCAGATGTCTGCTCTGATTTTGTTCATTTACAGTCAATTAAAAGAACGAGGCAGCGTACACGTACAATGAAAGAATTCCTCTGTCGATAACAATTACAAACTAATGCACAGTTTTATAGTACTGTAATAGCATTTATAGTCTTCTAATTTTTTCTCTATTTCCTGTAAATGCATAATTTTTAATTCAGTTGAATGGTAGTTTGTATATTTAAACCATTTTAACTATTTCCATGAAAGTTTGGCTAATGCAGCCATTTGAAAAATATTTACAAGAATAAACTGTGCAAAGCCTTTTAATTCTCACGTTCACAGTCAATGCTTTCTCTGATGCAATCAGCATTCAGTTAAAGCTCCACCGCATCCTCTCTAAAGCTTCCACATCCTTCTTATAATAAGGTGACAAAAACTGAATACAATACTCCAAGCCTGGTCTAAGCAGAGTTTTACAGAGCTGCAACATTACCTCGTGGCTCTTGAAAGCAATCCACCAACTAATGAAGACCAACACACCAAACGATTCTTAGCAACCCTTATCAACTTGCATGGCAACTTTGAGGGATCTAAGGATGTGGACCCCAAGGTCCCTGCCATTAACCCTGTATTCTGCTGACAAATTTGACTTTCCAAAGTGAATCACTTCACACTTTTCCAAGTTGAACTCCCTGTCACTTCTCAACCCGGCTCTGCATGCTATCGATGTCTCATTATAGCACTCAACAACCTCTTACACTATCCAACAACTTTCATGCCATCTGCAAACTTCCAACCCACCCTTTCACTTCCTCTTGCAAGTTATTAATAAACTTGGATCTAGCAGTTTCTTTTGCCTTCAAACTTAATTTTAAAGACTTATGCATTTGAAAACTCAAATATATTTTCTCATCCATATTTCACATCCACATTTCTGTACAGTTTCAAGTTCCTGGGCGTCAACATCTCTGAGGATCCATCCTGGGCTCAACATATTGGCGCAATTACAAAGAAGCATAACAGCAACAATATTTCATAGGGAGTTTGAGGAGAATTGGTGCATCACCAAAGACCCTAGCAAATTTCTAAAGATGTACCATGGACAGTATTCTAACTGGTTGCATCAATGTCTGGTCTGGAGAGGTCACTGCACAGGATTGGAAAAAGTTGCAGACGGCTGAAAACTCAACCAGCTCCATCATGGCCACTAGTCTCTTTGGCATCGAGACATCTTCAAAAAAGTGTCACCCATCATTAAGGAGCTTCATCACTCAGGACAATACTTAGAGAGGCTGGTCAGGGACTACATCTGCAGCATGCTACCACCCACACTGAACCCCCTACAATTCACCTACTGACACAACCGATCAACTGATGATGCAATAGCCACAGCTCTACACACAGTCCTTACACATCTGGAGAAGATGGATGCTTATGTGAGAATGCTGTTCTTGGACTACAGTTCAGCATACAACACCATAATTCCCTCCAGGCTTGACAAGAAGCTCAGAGACCTCGGCCTTCACCCTGCCTTGTGTAGCCGGATCCTGGACTTCCTGTCAGATCGCCGGCAGGTGGTAAGAGTGGGTTCCCTCACCTCTGCCCCTCTGACCCTCAACACGGGAGCCCCTCAGGGCTGTGTCCTAAGCCCCCTCCTTTACTCTCTGTAACCCATGACTGTGTCACCACCCACAGCTCCAATCTGCTAATTAAATTTTCTGACAACACTACTCTGATTGGCCTAATCTCAAATAATAATGAGGCAGCCTACAGGGAGGAAGTCATCACCCTGACACAGTGATGTCAAGAAAACAACCTCCCCCTCAATGTCGCAAAAACAAAGGAGCTGGTTGTGGACTACACGAGGAATGGAGACAGGCTAACCCCTATTGACATCAATGGATCTGTGGTTGAGCTTTAAGTTCCTCGGCATAAACATCACTGAGGATCTCGCGTGGTCTGTACATACCGGCTGTGTGGTGAAAAAGGCAGAACAGAGCCTCTTTCACCTCAGACGGTTGAAAAAGTTTGGTGTGGGCCCCCAAATCCTAAGAACTTTCTACAGGGGCACAATTGAGAGCATCCTGATTGGCTGCATCACTGCCTAGTATGGGAACTGTACTTCCCTCAATCGCAGGACTCTGCAGAGAGTGGTGCAGACAGCCCAGCGCATCTGTAGATGTGAACTTCCCACTATTCAGGACATTTTACAAAGACAGGTGTGTAAAAAGGGCCTGAAGGATCATTGGGGACCCGCGTCACCTCATCCAGAAACTGTTTGTTCCAGCTGTTACCATCCAGGAAACAGTACCGCAACATGAAAGCCAGGACCAACAGGCTCTGGGACAGCTTCTTCCACCAGGCCATCAGACTGATTAATTCATGCTGATACAATTGTATTTCTATGTTATATTGACTATCTTGTTGTACATACTATTAATTATAAATTACTATAAATTGCACATTGCACATTTGGAGACGTAACATAAAGATTTTTACTCATGTATATGAAGGATGTAAGTAATAAAGTCAATTAAATACACTCTTCTCATTGCTGTTATCTGCAGAAGGTAAAGGAGCCCGTAGACACACAGTGTTTCAGGAACAACTTCTTCTCCCCCCACCATCAGATGTCAGAACATCACCTCACAATTTATTCTCCGTTTTCACTGCTTGTTTTTTTTAAATGTTTCTTATTGTACCTTGTGGTAATGTTTAAATGAATGAACACCACCTCGCTAATTTTTTGCCCTCTTTTTGCACTGATTTAATTTCATATATAAAGTTGTAATTTAGTTTATGCATTGCACGGAACTGCTACCACAAAATAACAAATTTCACAACATAAACCAGTGGATCCTGATTCTGAGAAAACAACACTTCTCAGTTCTATCCATTAACTCAAACTCCAATTTCCTACTGTAACTTCCTGCGCCCAACTACAAAGTTTAATTGCATCTTCCAGCATTGCCACCTGACAACTGAAATCCCCGTATAAATTGTATTTCTGTGAGCCAGTCATTACTGTATGGTGAAAAACTGAAGCCCTTCTACAGCTTCCTGAAGGAAAGTGCACATCACAGAGCAGAAATCAAGGTTATTCCTTTGATTCCCCACTCTCTGTCACCTACAGTGTTACTCTTGCCACAAAGTTATCACTCGGAAAAGAGCGCTGACTCAATCTTCTACCAAGGAAGGACTAGAGAGCTACAGTCAAACACATGGAAAGATTTGCGTATTTGAGGCACAGACGTGCCAAAGTGATGTGCCAAAGAAAGGGGGTAAGTGAATGGAGAAGTTATGGACACAAGAGATTCTGCAGTTGTCGGAAATCCAGACCAACACACAAAATGCCGCAGGAACTCAGCAAATCAGGCAGTATCAATGGAAATGAATAGACAGTCAACGTTTCAGGCTGAGACCCTTCTTCGGGATTGAGAAGGAAGGCGGTAGATGCCAGAATAAAAAGATAGGGAGAGGAGAAAGAGGTTAGCTAGAAAGTGATAGGTGAAGCTAGGTGGTTGGGAAAGGTCAACGGGTGGAGAAGAAGGCATGAAAGAGGATTTAAGCAGCAATGGGGCTGTAGTGGGAGGAGGAATTATCTAGCAGAAGGATTTCCAATAGGGTTCAAAACCTAGGCTAAGATCAAACAGCAAACAGGATACTTTGACCTGGGTGGGAATGAAGTCACAAGCAAGAGTACAATGCCTTCTGTCTAAAATGATCTGATGGTTTCAATCTCACCAGGACTTAATTACAAAAAGCTCCACCTCACCTCCACAAATGGTAGACACAGTGATGGGAAATAGGGCTGTAAGTGGACAAGCCAGGAATGGAAGGTGATCACAAACCCCAGCTAATGTCCCTGACCAGCTTTGCAGGTGAGGTAAAGACAGGCAAAATGGGTGATGGAGACCCGAGGTGACCTTGCAAAGGTCAGCTGCTAGTGAACTGACTGTGGTCATCCAGGCAGAGGTGGGGGCAGGATAATGGGAAAGACCTGACCCTCGAGGAAGAGACGGTGCAGGGGTACAGCGGTGGTAATCATGTTGAATTTCACAATCTCAGAAATTATAATGTGATTTCACTTGAATGGTCTGGAAGCTCGGGAGGGTCAGTCAGGATATATATTCAGTGAAGTACCGCTCCAAAACTGCCACACAGAAGAGTGATTGGATGAGTGCCCTCGGTAATGTGATTTGAGACATTGCCTGGTCCGAAGCTCACCTGAAGCCATCCTCTCCCGCATGAACTGCCTCCGGCACGGACGGGGAGCTGACCCTCAGCCCGGGCTGTTCCTGGTCCACTGCACCGCTCATCCTGCAAGAGCGAGAGATAACAGATCGAAACGATATCCAGGAGAGAGAAAAAACATCAAACAGAATATATATATATATCCACCGAAGGCACACTCTGCGGGGAAGACGTACCCTGTGGTGTTGTATCGCAGAAGGTCACACTTCGTCCTGGGCTCCCGCTCAATGAATGAAGGAGCCGTTCGCGAGCGGGGATGGCGCAGGTGCCCGTGTTCCGGGCGGCGATCTCCGGCTCTCTACAGCCGCAATACCCTCACCGTTGACGGCAGGCTGTGCCGCCTGGACTCCGGGCGCGCCGCCCGCTGCACGCCCTGACGTCAGTACAACCACATTGCAATAACAGCCACTTAAAGGGGCAACACTGAGCAAGGGGGTATTGGTTCGACAGACGCACCCTCCCACATAATCCAAAAGCTTGCGGTCCCTCCCTCCTGCCCCCTCAAAGGCTGGGACCATTGAGCGGAGAAAGCAACATCCATCCCGATTCCACACCACCCAGACCACGCTCTCTTCTCGCAAGGTACTCACACAACCAGGTTCAGCAACAGTTATTACCCCTCGACCATCAGGCCCTTGAACCAGTGGGGGTAACTTCACTCCACTTGCCCCATCTTTGAAACGTTCCCACAACCTATGGATGGACTCGCTTTCAAGGACTTTTCACCTCACGTCCTCGATATTTTTTTCTTGTTTATCTGCGCAGTTTGTTGTACTTTACACACTGGCTGAACGCCCAAGTTGCTGGGTCTTTAATTGATTCTGTTATGGATTTGAGTATGCCCGCAAGAAAATGAATCTCAGGGTTGTATATCGTGACATAGATGTACTTTGATAATAAATTGACTCTAAACTCTGTAATCCTTCTGGATTTTACCCAACTGAGCCAATAGCCGGTGTCAGACTATTCTCCAAGGACGTCACGAGCCTCTGTTAGACCCTAAATTCTTCGTAAGTATCACTGGAGAGCAACTGAATTAACAAAAATATTGTTTTAATCCATTAGACACTGTAAAGTACATAGACAGGCAGGTGAACATGTTCAAAACATAGAGCAGTACTGTACAAAACAGGCCTTTCAGCCCACAATGTTGTGCTGGCCCATATAAAACTACTCTACCATTAACCCTACCTTGCCCTCCAACGTGCCCCATAACACTCCACTTTTTACATCCAATTTTCAAAGTAAATTTTATTATCAAAGTACATAAATGTCACCTTATACAACCCTGAGATTCATTTTCCTACGGCGGTACTCAGTGAGAAGAGAGCTTGGCAAATCTATAGATAACACGATCAATGAAAAATCCACTAGACTGCAGAAGAAATAAACTGTGCAAATGTAAATACAAATAAATGGCAATAAATAACAAGAACATGAGATAATGAGATCAAGTGTCCTTAAAGTGAGACCATCGATTGTGGGAACATCTCAATGATGAGCCATGTGAGTGTAGTTATCCCCTTTTATTCAATAGCCTGATGATTAAGGAGTAGCAACTGTTCTTGAACCTGGTGGTGCGAGTCCTGGGGTTCTTGTACCTTCTACTTGCTGGCAACAGTGACAAGAGAGCATGGCCTGGGTGGTGGGGGTTTCTGATGATTGATGCTGCTTTCCTCGAGTTTGTTTCGGTCACCCGCCACTCTCTGTGTGAAAACCTTGCCTCTGCCATCTCCACGAAACTTTCCTCCACTCACCTAAAACAAATGTCCTCAGGTATTGGCCATTGCTGCCTGGGAAAAAGATGCTAGCTGTCCACTTGATCTATACCTCCCAAATCTTATACACCTCTATCAAGTGTTAATTAGTAAGGCAGGAGAATGAGGTTGAGAGGGATAATAAATCAGCCATGATGGAATGGCAAAGAGACTTGATGGGCCGAATGGCCTAATTCTTCTTCTAACTAATGGCCTTGTAGCTTCTCATCCTCATTCACTCCACAGAGTAACACCATAGTTTTCTCAACCTTTGCTCACTAGGCATATTCTCCGAGTGTTCTGTTCATCCTACCGGGATCAATCATCTCTTCCACGCTCCCTTCCAGCTGGTGCTGCCACATTCTCGTATTCTTAATTCTACCTCTCTCCCTCCTATTCTTACTTTTGCAATTTTTGCACTGCTTTGTGATAGAAGCTGTCCCCGAGCTTTGTGGTACGAGCTTTCGGGATTTACTATCCTCTTTTGAAGAGGCAAATACATTGGGGTATTTCAGAGACACACAGATAGGCGCATGGTTGGTTGAATAATGGCAGGATAGGTGGGGGGGAGGGTCAGGTCTTCGAGTAGGTTAAAAGGTCAGCACAACATCGTGGGCCAAGGAGCTTGTACCGTGCTGTGGTGTTCTGTGTTTGACGCTCAGATCACTCTGAAGTCTTTGCACCATTCAGCTGTTTTCTGCTCGGTGCTTAGTTTGTCATTACCATGTACACCGTTATCTCTGCGAGCTTCATAAAACAAGGAAATTCAAACCCTGGTATACGCTAATCTCACTTAATCTGATCTACTTCTGAAGACCGCCAGGAGGTACGTGCACGTTAACATGAACTGGACACTTTGTATGCCCTATTCACACGAAATGCCCGAGGACCTCAGTAAATCAGGCAGCATCCATGCAAATGAATAAATAGTTGAGATTTTTGGCCAAGACTATTCCAGAGTTAACATTTTGGGTTGAATACCCTCCATCTGGGTGGAGGAGCGGAGATATGTTTCTACCAAAGGAGGTGGGCACTCCTTCCCTTTGCTAACCCGCAGGTCACTCTTGGGCAAGGTGTAGCACCTGCTTACCCCCAATCAGGGTCACGTGAAGTCAGGGGAGCAGGTGGTGGGTGGCCGTATGAACAGCTAATGCACATCACAAGTCCTGGTTATGTGACCACTGATGCCAGGCTGGCAGTCTCTGAAGAGAATTGATAGTGGCTGGGGTCACCCGTCTTGTAAAGACACTGAGCAGAAGAAAGCAATGGCCAACCACTCCTTCAGAAAAATTTGCCAAGAACAATAATGCTCAGGGAAAAACCATGAACACCTGTGCCATATGAGATGGCACATGATGAAGAACAATTCAATCTTCCATCCTGCGCAGACTTAAACTTGTCCAGGACTCTGCTGCTTCCTAACTTTCATAATTCACCAAGTACGTTTTGTCCTGTTCTGACTGAAGTTCTTTTGCCCTTGAGTGAGGAGACATCAATTTTTAAACCTTTATGTTTTCAAATATTCTCACAGTCTTCTCCCTCTCATTTACGGCCCTCCAATCCAGTCCTATAATTGTCAGAACACCTCAGCCTCTACCGTTCATGTAAAAACAGAGAATAATGCAAGCAAACATGAAGTTCCCACTCCGAAGAAGAAATTATAGTTATTAACATAGTTATAGTTATAGATATTAACAATACATTCAGGGGCTACTTTGTTAGGTACACCTGGTTGTTAATGTAAATATCTTAGCAACCAATCCTGTGGCAGCAACTCAATGCATAAAAGAATGCAGATGTGGTCAAGAGATTCAGCTGTTGATTCAGAGTGGGGATAAAATGTAATCTGAGTGACCTTGACCATGGAATGGCTGCTGGTGCCAGGTGGGGGTGATTCGAGTAACTCAGAATCTGCTGATCTCCTGGGATCTTCACGCACAGCATTCTCTAGACTTGCAGGGGTGTCAAACTCATTTTAGGTCACGGGCCGGATTGAGCAAAATGCAGCTTCATGCGGGCCGGATCAGTCGGGCGCGTGCGAACGCAGCTTTCATTGCCTCCGTTTTTTCAGCCTGTTCTCATGTGTCTCAGTCTCTGCTATAACTACAAAGTGTTTCACTTTACAAATTCCGTTTCGTATGAAGAAGACTGCTGAGCAAGCATTATTTTTATGATTGGTATTAACTTACAATCATAGGCTTCATATCGCCGGGCCATTAATAATTAAAATAATAGAGCTATCTAAAATGATCTCGCGGGCCGGATATAATTGTACGCCGGGCCGGATATGGCCCGCGGGCCTTGTGTTTGACACCTATGCTCTAGAGTGTACAGAGAACGGTGTCAAAAACAAAAAAAAATATCCAGTGAGTGACAGTTCGGTGGGTGAAAACACCTTGTTAATGGGAGCGGTCAGAAGAGAGTGGACAGACTAGTTCAAGCTGACAGGAAGGTGACAGTAACTCAAATAACCACACATTACAACAGTGCTGTACAGAAGAGCATCTCTGAGTGCACAACACATTGAACCTTAAAGTAGACGGGCTAACAAAGCAGAAGATCATGAACTTACTCTCAGTGGCCACTTTAGTAGATACAGGAGGAACCTAATAAAGTGACCTCTGTACGTATGTTGCACCTGTCTAGAAGACTTCAATAAGTTGTTGGAAATTTAGGAAGCCAAGGATCCAAAAAGAGAGTAATATTTAAAGTAATCAATATTAGTAAAGGAAAATGTACATTGAAATTAAGGTAAGAGATGCCAAAAATGTTTCTCAGCTGGAGAACCAAGAATCTAGAAGAAGGTAGATGAAGAGACAATAGATGCATTGGTGGCTGTCATCCAAATTTCCACTAATTCTAAACAGTCTGAGAGTATTGAATGTCAGAAAAGTTAAAAATGTATTGCAAACATGAGGGAACAAGAAAATAAAATATTACTGAACAGTTAGCCTGCGTTCGGATTTTTAGTGTTCGTTGGATGTTTTGATGATGACTTAGCGATGGGCCGGATTGAAAGGGTTAGGGTGTCGATGTCTGAGGTGAGAGACATTTGTTTTCTCTGCCCTTTGGCTGTTCGACGGTCTTTTTTTCAATGGGTTCTTTGTTTTGTTGCTGCCAGTTAGGAGACAAATCTCAAGGTTGTATAATGTATTTCGATAATGAATATACTTTGAACTTTGAATCATAAAACAAAGAACACAGAATAAGTAGTACAGCACAGTACAAGCCCTTCAGCCCATAAAGTTGTGCTAACCCCTTAACCTACTCTAAGATCAATCTGACCCTTCCTTCATTTCTCTATGCCTATCTAAGAGTTCCTAAATGCCTCTACCACCACCCCTGGCAGAACCTTCCAGACACCCACCACTCTCTACATAAAAACTTACCTCTGACATCCCTGTACTTTCCTCCAGTCACTTTAAATTATGACCCCTCCCTGTATCCTTTATTAAAAGATGCATCCGATCATTTGGCAAGGTCAGCATGGCTTTATGCAACTGAAACAGTTATGCAAAACTGAAATATGAAATCCAAGGGGCACTTTTGACGACGTAATTTCGAAAGCTGAGGAAGAATCAGTGCAAGTAAGTTCTGCAGATTGTGGTTGAATGTGGTTAGTGTTGGCACTCAAGCATGGACAGAGGACTGGATACAAAACAGGAAACGTGGAGTAGGTTGCTGGCAGAATAACATTCATAGGGTCCCACAAGGATCAGTACTGAGACCAAATTTTGTACTGTAAGGCTTGCAAAAGGGGATTCGGACAAGTCATCTGTGCTGCAAGCACGTGGTAGCTGGATTATAATGTAGGAAATGAGAGATTTTCATTTTGATGGGAGAACTAGCAAGCAGAATATCTTCGAAATGATACATAGAGTCATAGAATCAAAGAAAAGTAAAGCACAGAAACAGGCCCTTCAGCCCATCTAGTCCATGCTGAACCATTTAAACTACCTACTTCTATCGATTTCTCAAAACTTCTGGTAATGCCTCCTAACCCCCTCCATCACCCCCCCCCCCCACTCCTTCACTAGTTCCCATCCCCCATTTCCCTCCCTCACCTTTATCTCCTTGCCCGCCCATTGCTTCCCACTGGTGCTCCTCTCCACCCCCCCCCCCCCCATTTTTCATTCTTCCATGGTCTTCTGTCCCCTTCATCAGTCAACTTCCCAGCTCTTTACTTCATTCCCCCCCTCCAAGTTTCATCTATCACCTGATACTTCTCTCCCCCCACCTTTTAAATTTACTTCTCAGCTTTTTTTTTCTCCAGTCCTGCCAAAGGGTTTCAGCCTGAAATGTCGACTGTACTTTCTTCCATAGAAGCTGCCTGGCCTCCAGCGTTCCTCCAGCACTTTGTGTGCATTACTGCCATCGACCTGCACCGGGACCACAGCCCTCCATACAACTACCATCCATTACCCATCCAAACTTCTCTTAAGCATTGAAACTGAGCCTGCATGAATGCCTTGTGCTGGCACCTCATTCCACACTCTCATGACCCTCTGAGTGAACAAGTTTCTCCTAATTTTCCCTTAAACTTTTCACCTTTCACCCTTAACCCATAACCTCTGGTCATAGTCCCATGCAACCTTAGCGGGGGGAAAAAAGCAATATCCTTTAAGAGCTGGAAATTGAAAAAGTGTTGTCAGAGCACAAATGAGATTCTGCCTGCAGACTCAGTTCCTGGAGACAGAAGGTCTGTTCAATGTTTTATAAACATCCCTGGTTATCAGAAACATTTCAAAGTTCAAAGTAAATTTATTATCGAAGTACACATATGTCACCATATACCGCCCTGAGATGTGTTTACTTGCAGGCATGTGCAGTATCCAAGAAACACAATAGAACATATATGTCAAACTCAAGGCCCGCGGGCCAAATCCGGCCCGCGGTGGAATTATCTTTGGCCCGCGAGATAATATCTAATTACTATTAAAGCTGGCCCCAGTAATCGAAGCGCCTATGGCGTATGATATGGCTAATGCTGAGTTTATTCAGGTACCAGGTTTTCAGGGTTTTTAGTGTTTGTTCGGCAGTCTTGCTCGGCAGTCTTCTTCATAAGAAACGGAATTTGTAAAGTGAAACACTTTGTAGTTATAGCAGAGACTGAGACACATGAGAGCAGGCTGAAAAAACGGAGGCAACGAAAGCTGCATTCGCACGCGTCCGACTGATCCGGCCCGCATGAAGCTGCATTTTGTCAATCCGGCCCGTGACCTAAAATGAGTTTGACACCCCTGCAATAGAATCAATGAAAGTTTGCACCCAACAAGACAGACAAACAACAGACGTGCAAAGGATTACAAACTGCACAAATATGAAAGAGAGTGATTTTGTGAAGACACATTCGTCTGCGACTATTTTAATAAAGTCCATGACAACCGTGGTGTATTCACTCAGATCCTTGGACACAGCAACTCGAAGCAGATCCATAGCCACTCTCCAGCCTCTCACGACTGCTTCCTTGTTGTTCTGGTCTCTGGAGCCTTGCTCTTCAGCCTCCGCAGGTAGGAGAATGACAGCAACGTGATCACATTTCCTGAATTGCGGTCTAGGCATGGAATGGTAAGCATTCCTAATTGTAGTACATCGGTGGTCGAATGTATTGGGACCCCTGGTGCTGCAGGTTATATGCTGATGGTAATTGGGCAAAGATTAACTGAAGTCCCTGCCTATGATTCAAAATACATCGGGATGGGCAATTTCTTGTTTGGTGATGGCAGCATCCGATATCTTGAGTGCCTGGTTAACATAGGCTTTTGGCAGCATATGAACTGCGGTCAGGAGGAGAATTGTCTTTGTGAGTAGAATGGTCGGCACCTAATCATTAGATGCTGCAAGTCAAGGGAACAAGAGTGTGACTGGACCGAGACCATTGCATCAGAGCACCACAGAGTTTATCATGAAGCACAGATCCCCACCTTTTGCCTTCTCCAAATCAGCAGTTCGGTCCGTCCTACGTATTGAGAAGCCTTCTGGGCTGATTGCCAAATCTGGCATACTCTGAGTGAGCCATGTCTCCATAATTTCCCATTTCCCTCTGATACAACAATCTCGACCGTAGGTTCTCCAGTGAACGTACATTTGCTAACAAGATGCTGGATAAAGGAACTTTCATTGCTTGGCATTCTAGCCTGGCATGCCCTTCTTTTAACTGGAGCAACGGATCTTTGTCCTCTTAAACGTGCTGTAACTGCTTGATAGTTAAGTCCACCGAATCCTTCAGAATATTGTGAAATCGCTAGTTCATTAAGATGGTTCAAAAGTTCATTGCTTAAGGGCAAATTACATGCTGCAGCTTGCAGTGAGAGTAAGTCAGAAGAGGTATATTTGGAAGTTTTGTAAGCACCCTGCAACATGTCACCATGATTCATCGGCGCCATTTTGGCATTTAGAAGCAACTGAAGATCATAAAAATAAAAATTGTTAATTAAAATTTTGAGAAGTAATAAATACATGTAAAACACAATTAAGTTCAAAGTGAATTTATTATCAAAGTACGTATGCATCATCATACGCTACCCTGAGATTCATTTTCCTGCAGGCATTCACAGTAAAACAAAGAAATACAACAGATTCAATGAAAATGAATATGCAAAATAAGACATGCTGTGCAAATACAAAAAATTAAATAAATACACGCATAATAAAAAATGAATATATACTGTAAATAGAGAGATAGATGGATAGATCGATCGATTGATCAATATATGGATAGGTAATACTGACACATGAGTTGTAGAATCCTTGAAAATGAGACCATAGGTTGTGGAATCAGTTCAGTGTTGAGGTGAGTGAAGTTATCCACATTGGCTCAAGATCCTGATATATAAATAAATAAAGTAGTTAATTAATAAAGCACGTATAAATTGATTAAAATGTTGATATCAATTACAACATACTGATAATAATGCCAAATAACTGACCTTCCTTGAACAATTTAATAAAGCTGGGTGCTGTACTCATCTGAATTGCTTTTTTGAGATGCCCCAGCTATGGCTCGGTAAGGTTGGTGGTCCAGAAGTGAAGCTGAGATGGTTATCAAGAACTTTTGACAATGGTGATCTCAGGAACATAGTGAGAGTCAGGAGCAGCCACTCCCAATGCACTCCACAGTTCAGTGTGCTGCAGTGCCTGGGGACCTGTCCAGACAGCAGACGGACAGCAATTCTCAATGTCTGGCCACCAGTGTGATCTAACACAGGACAGATATCTTCTTCTGTGACTTATTGTCAATTTTTGTGCAGAGCCTGGGGATACTTCAGTAAATTACAGAGTTATACCAATACATGTTGGTGCTATTTTTACAAGATGTTTAATTTTCCTGACTTCCAGCTAACAGTGTGTTTTTGCTCTATTAATAGTATCAATTATCCTGCTGCGTTGAAATTCCATTGGTGTGCTCAATTTCTTTTCATTAATGCAAGTTCTGTTTAACCTTGATGCTTATTTCTATTTCATTACAGACATTCCACTCGTTTCTCTGAGAAACAGTGATAGACAAAGTCTTTGGAAGCATTAAAGAGGGAAGTAAATTCTTATATTTAACTCTCATTATGAACAATATCCTGAGTTTCGATTTCACAGATGTAAGTTGACCTGTCAAGCAGCAAGGTGCAAGAAGGCAGTTAAACTGGAGAAATTCTGTTTTCTGAAGAAGGGTCTCAGCTCAAAATTTTGACCATTTATTCCCCTCTATGGATGCTGCGTGACTTGCTGAGTTCCTCCAACATTTGTGTGCACATTCTGGGGCGGCACGGTAGCGTAGTAGTTAGCGCAACGCTTTACAGTGCCAGTAACCCGGGTTCAATTCCCACCGCTGTCTGTAAGGAGTTTATATGCTCTCCCTGTGACTGCATGGGTTTCCTCCGGGTGCTCCGGTTTCCTCCCACAGTCCAAAGATGTACCAGTTAGTAGGTTAATTGGTCATTGTAAATTGTCCTGTGATAAAGCTAGGATTAAATTGGGGGATTCCTGGGTGGTGTGGCTCAAAGGACCGGAAGGACCTATTCAATGCTGTATCTCAATAAGTGATCAAATAAATAAATATTGTTCAAGATTTCCCACATCTGCAGAATCTCTTGTGTTTTTGATTTGAACCTCCATTTTCCATTCTCTTCCCTATTTTAACACCACTGGTTTTGGACTCCGATAGAGAGTATAGACTATCTAATAATTGCAAATTATTGTCATTGTTACAGACATTTTCATTTTTACCGATCGGGAGCAGCCCTTGATTCCGATAGGCATCAGTCTCCTTTACTTTTCTCAGTGAAGTCAGGAGGTGCAGGACTGCAGGATTCAGAATCAGAATCAGGGTTATTATCACCGGCATGTGACGTGAAATTTGTTAACTTAGCAGCAGCAGCTCAATGCAATACATAATCTAGCAGTGAGAGAAAAAATAATAAATAAAACATAATAATAAATAAACAAGTAAATCAATTACATATACTGAATAGATTATTAAAAAATGTGGAAAAACAGAAATACTATATATTTAAAAAAGTGAGGTAGTGTCCAAAGCTTCGATGTCCATTAAGGAATCAGAATGCAGAGGGTAAGAAGCTGTTGCTGAATCGCTGAGTGAGTCAGTTCTGCCTAGACTGTAAGCAGCAGGTTGAGAAACAATTATTACCCCTCAACCAAAGGGGATAACTTCACTTAACTTCACGTGCCCCATTATTGAAATATTCCACGACAAATAGACTCATTATCAAGGACTCTTCATCTCATGTTCTCGATATTTATTGTTTATTTATTTATTATTATTATTTCTTCTCTTTGTGTTTGCACAGTTTGTTGTCTTCTGCACTCTGGTTAAAGTCTAAAGTTGGGCAGTCTTTCATTGATTCTGTTATGGTTATTATTCTATAGGCTTATTGAGTATGCTCACAAGAAAATTAACCACAGGGTTGTATATGGTGACATATATATACTTTGATGATAAAGTTTACTTTGAACTTTATACTGCAGCTCACTGTATTTGCGGGCAAGGTTCAGGGAATCACTATAACTGTCCGTGCTGTGCACCTGGCTCAGTTCCTGAAAACTGAATCTTTTTATTAGCAATAAATTCTGATAAATCATGGAGAATCCTTTACATAGATTGTTCATTAGTTGCTGTTTACTAAATCCGTCAACCACAAAATATTTTCATAAATGCACATTGCATCAAAGTTTAATGCACAGAATGTGAAAGAGTGATTTATGTCAAATGAACCCAATACAAATCTCTGAAGAAGTCATAGTGGGACCTTTGTCTGCTGTGCTAATCGGGTTCAGCCTAGCCCTCATGGTACATGGCCTTTTCGAAATACTCTGAACTTGTTCAGGTTAATCCATTGTTATCGTAAATCATTGGAAGCTCTTTAGTGTATGCTCAGGTAAAGAAAACGCCTGTTAAATATAAATACAGTGGACTCTGCTTAATTGATCCATTGGTTAATCAGAGGAGCTGCTTATTTGGGGCAACTCATAAAAAACAAAAACTAATTGAGTAAATAGCCAGGATTCCCTTCACTTATCTGGGACACTATGTTGCTTAATTGAGACAGGAGACCGTTGCCAAACAGTTTCTGATTAGCATCGGTCACGAGAACTTGTGTGGCCATTACACACTCCACAGTGCTGAAAGCGAACGGCTTTTAAATAGCATCAGTTGCGTGTGTTTGCATTCAAAAAGCAGTGGTTTTTGTCACTGATAATTGGTGAGAATTGAGCAGTAAGACAATTCAGAACTGTTTTGCTCAGTGAGATTTCAAGACTTCAGGCTTGGAGATGCCAAAACAGCCGGGAGTGAAAATGAAATGATTTCACTACCTCAATAAGTTAGGAACTACACAAAGAATTTGAAGATATCGACAATCATCTTGAATGGTACATTGAAAATGAAGATTTGGAGGATGCAAGTTTATTCAAACTTCATTTAAATAGATAATTTGTTACTCAGCTAAATGGTAGCTTGTTGCCTTTTGCCCGTTGGGTGCTGTCTTTCATTGATTTTCTGAGTATGCTCACAATAAAACAAATCCCTGGGTTGTATATATTGACAAATATGTATTTTGATAATAAATTGACTTCGAGCTATCTCCATTTAGGTTGCACCAGGATATCTAAACACATGGGTGCCCTCTATATATTAATACTGTACATGATGTTGTTTCTGTTTAACACTGAACAGAATTCCTACTGCAACTTTCTACTGACAGACTCTAAAAATCATAGTTCACGTTTTGCAGGTCCGAAGATGATCCAAAATATCTTACATCCAAGGAGAAATTTTTGAGATAAAAATAGATTAGTTTTATTTGTCACATGTACATAGAAACACATGTTGTTTGTGTTGAGAATGTATTGAGGGTAGCCTGTGAGTGTTGTCACGCTTCCGGTGCCAACATACCATGCCCACAACTTACTAACTCACCCTGACTCATACATCTTTGCAACGTAAGAAGAAAATAGAGCACCCAGAGGAAGCCCACACAGGCAAAGAGTGTGAGCCTTATTATAGACAGCGGCAGGAATTGAACCCCAATCTTACAGCTGATTCTGTAAAGCATTGGGCTAACCACAATGGTATCGTGATAACTGTCACTGGCTCCAAAAAGCGACATTTACTAATTTTATACGTCCTAAGGCAATCCAAAATACTTTGCAGCCCAGGGATTATTTTTGATATCTATCATTTTTTGTTTTCTCGGCTAATTCAGTGGCGACGCACTGTTCTCTCTAAGTAACTGAAATGCTCCCACGCACATAGCCTTTGTGCCACACGGGTGGAGTTTTCTTTTATATAATGTCAATATAACTATAAAATTATGTTAATATAATTTTGAAATCTATGCTAATATATTGTGAAATACCTTGTAACTAATTATGTGTTAAGGAATATAATCTATAAATTTCCTAAATAATAAATATAGCACAACCTTTATTTTAAACTTATTAGATCTTAAATGTATTTACATTTTCAGTGCTTCAAGTTACAACACTATTACAAATTGCAACAATAAACCGAATGGAAGTTGTAGTTCATTGTTAATAAATCGCTGGCCCTCTGAACACCAACGCCATCTATTCAAAACATTTTATTTTTGCCATTATGCTATCAGCATGGCGTTGTTTACTTGTGATGTGAGTTGTGGCTTGTGTTTGTTTGATGTACATATTACCAAAAAAGAAGCATTTAAAGTGCCGTGTGGAAATTTCCTGCTCAGAGTGGTGGTTGGTCCATGCAGCTGTAAAGAAAATTGGAAGGATGCTGGTGGTGAGCTTCCACACAGCAATCTTCCCCAAACAGCATGTGATCAGTTAGTGATATTGCCAGCAGAAAGAACATTGGCCAATGCACTGGATGAATTTACAGCTTATTTTAAAATAGCATCATAAATTGGCTTAATTGAAGCCCCCGTGGGAGAGCATGTTACGCTTTCAATGGAGATGAAAACAGATACTAGTGCAGCTAAAGGATGTCTGGAGGGGAAAACAGTGATTAGCTGAGATAGTAATAGCGAACGTTTTTAAAATGGATCAGAAGTTAAAAGATAATTTGGAACTGCACAAGCCACTTGAAGATAATATCAGAGTGGATTAAACTGGTTATCAAATTGTGATTGAACTGAAATAAAACAGAAAATGCAGAAACAGTCGATCAGGCTGTCTCTCTGGGAGAAAAACTGCACTAAGCTTATAAGTGGACACCCCTTCATCAGAATTCACAATAATGGTACCAAGTGTCGGCAGATTAGAGAAATCCAGCAGCTCTGTTCTTATCCTACAAACTCAGAGTTCTTTTGATGAAAGAACCAAGAGGATCAATGTGGGAAATGCAGCCGATGTGATCTATCAGGACATGCAACAGCTTGCATTTGAACTGTACAAGAGTAGGAATACATAGGGGTTCCAACTGGTTCTGTGGCCTGCAGTCATGGTGCTAAATTAAACTGAACATTCCTGGACAGTTCCAAGGACTTTATGGTTTGATGTTTAATATTCTGTGTATTTTTATGCTAGTTTTTTTGCTGCTTGGGCGATTTGTTCTTTTTTTTTGCATGCTGGATGTTTGATATTTTCTTTGAATGGGTTCCATAGTGTTTCATTGTTTTGTGGCTGCCTTTGGGAAGTCAAATCTCAGAGTTATATACTGTATACATGCTTTTACAATAAATGTACTTTGATTCTTTGAAGATAGTTTCTTTTCCCAGAGTATGCACAGCATTGGAGTACATTGTTGATTGTGTGCTAAGCAAAGTAAAAATAACTTCATATAGAAGACAAGAATTTTTACAGACTGTAAATCTGGAGTAGATGACTATCATTAAAATACATCTTCAACCAACACTGCAGTGACTCGTAGTAACCAAACAGTAACGTGTCTGTGATCTACTGCCCTCTGCTGCTCACTACAAATATTACAACAGATGGGATTTGCAGCAGACTCCCCACATTGACAAAACACTGTAATCTTTTTCAGTCATTGGAAGAGCATTTAAAATTCAGATAATGAACTAGTAAGTGAAGTCACTGTGTTTTTAAATTCTGCATGGATTGTGTTAATGGTCAGGATACCAACCAATCATGAGGAAATTACACTGACAAAATCCCTCACTCTCTTCAGTTTATCAGGCAGCTCATCTCGCTCTCACCTTTGGCTCTCTTCCAGTTTCCAATTATGACCACTTAAATGG